>NC_056739.1:1540994308-1541086808 GCF_019279795.1 Protopterus annectens
TGCATTTAAAGGAACACTTCTTTAGATTAAATAAAGCAACTGAGTTAGATACTAACTGTGATGTTTTACTTTCATTAGATAGTGAAACAGAAAGTGAAGAAAGTTTTTATTCATGTGCATCGGGTAGTGAAGATGAAAATAATGCTTATGACTTATTAAATACACATATGCTTAAAGATAATAACTATTTTTACCTCCATGTAAAAATTCTAATATAGTACGTTTTGAATCTCTACTGAATACAATGTTAGAAAAGGAAATAGAGAGCTTTATGAATAAAAAGCATACTTATAATCTAACAAAATTGGAATGGGAAAAGCTGCAACAACTGAGTAAAACTGTAATATAGTCTTTAAACAAGCAGACAAAGGGGAAAATTAGTTATATTAAATTCTCATGATTATTATAGTATGTGTATGCAACATCTAGATAACAACAATGTATATTGTAAAACTAACATTAATCAGCTATGTCAAGCAGAAAAGATTTTGAAAAATTATTACAGAAAGGTGTGAGATTACACTATCTAAGTCAAATGGATATAAATAGAAAAATAAATGTAAAGAATAGAAAAATTGCAAAATTCTTTTGCCTACCTAAAATTCATAAAGATCTGAACCGACCACCTGGTCGGCCTATTGTGTCAGCTTTTGGATATTTTACTTACAATCTTTGCACCATGTTACATGAAATATTGATAAAGAAAGTTCTGTTGTTACCTTCTTATATACAAGATTCATATGATTTCCTAAGGAAAATAAAAGATATATATTGGGGTGAAAATATGTACTTTATTACGGTGGATGTAGAGAGTCTCTACACCAATATTTCCCATATTTTGGGCTTGGAAGCTATAAAATTCTTTTTGAATGATAGTCCTAAAACATATTATGTCCTGGAACTGGTAGAATTCTGCTTGAAAAATAATTTTTTCGAATTTAATGGCACTGTTTATAGACAAGTTACAGGTACTGCTATGGGGGCAGCGTTTGCACCAGCCTATGCTAACCTGTTTATGGGGCTATTTGAAAATGAACACCTTTATAGGTTGCCTTTCTTTCAAAATAATGTTCTAAGGTATTTTAGATTTATTGATGACCTAATTTTCATTTGTCATGGGGATTGGGATACATCAGATAACTTTATTGATGAATTAAATAATAACAGATTTGGTATAAAATTTAGTGACATACAAAAAGGAAATCAGGTTAACTTCTTGGATATTTCGCTTAGGGGCAATAATGGCTTTCCCATATATACTAGTATTTATAGAAAATTTGATGAAATAAGCTGGAAAATGTGGGGAGATAGTTGCCATCCCCCCCATACGTTGTCAGCCATCCCCTATGGGGAATTTTTGAGAATAAAAAGACTCAATTCTGATATTGATATGGCCTTTAGGGAGGCCTATAAAGTGGCCGAGATATTCAAAACTAGAGGGTATAACCCAGATGATGTAGAAAATAGCTTGCATAGAGCCTTTAAACAGAGTAAGGGCACTATTAGACAAAATAACTATGAAAGTAGCAATAAATATGGGACTGAACAGGAGAGAATGTTTTTTGTTACAAAGTACACTAACTTCTCTACGATTGGTAATAAAATCATTATGGAATATTGGAATTTTATTAAAAAAGATATAACATCACTGAAAAATATAAAATTAATGACATCATATAGAAAGGGGAAAAATATACAGGACTTTCTGATACACAGCATTTATAAAAAGCCTTGTACTAATGAATTAAATGTTGTGAAGAATTTGGGAACATTCCCTTGTGGAAAATGTGCTATATGTAAACATGTTGTAAATGAAGTGAATAAAATAAATGGCAAAATTTTTGATACAAAAGGCAAATATACATGTATGAGCAAAGGTGTTGTGTATGTCATATTCTGTGATTGTAACAAATACTATATTGGAGAAACAAAAGAATGCTAGCAGATAGGATAAAAGAACATATTAGAGATGTTAAAAATAATAAAATTACTAGTCCTATTGCTGAGCATTTTAACTCAGTACACCATGGAAATATTGAGAATATAAAAGTGTCTGTTCTGGAACATGTTCCATTATATTATAATGATGTTGATAGGCAAAAAAATATGTTAAGACAAAAGGAATGCATTTTGATTATGAAATTTGGGACTTTGCATCCACATGGAATGAACAGAGAATGTAACTGGCAATGTCTTGTTTAAGACTATGACTTTAAATATATTCAAGCTATGTGATTTGATAGTTTAATTATGTAATTGATTGATTACTTGTTTTTTGTATATATTGCAAGTGTTTTATGAGTTTTACTGTTTTACTCTGTAAAGGCTGTTGGCCGAGGCGCTAGAGAAGGAACTGTTCAACGAAATAAATTTTATTGGAAGGTAGAGCTGGGACTCACTGATAGTCTTTGTTGTTTATATATATACATCTTGCTTGCTGTTGTTTTAATATAAAAAAAAAAACGTTTCTTCTTCAGGACTTTTTATCTCTGTCTGCATTTGATTTTTGATTGAAGTTATTAATTTAAGGTTTGGTGACTTCTATTTTTTTTATCTTTTTCTTATATTGCATTTTATTTTGTTTTAAGTTTTTTAGTCTTTTGGAGTTTTAAGAGCTCACGGCTAGGGGCAGTTAGAAAAGTTACAAAAGAATTCTTTGCAGACAGTGAATAACATCCAGCTAATTAGTGGGAGGGGCTGAGAAATAGCATTCCGAAGTACAAATAGGGTTGCCACCTATCCGTTTTTTTTTTCCTGACTATGGAAATTAAATCAATTCTCCAGTAGTCTCAAAAAACACTGTACAAACTCTGGTATTCTGTTTAAAAAACGGAAACAGATTATCGGAGTTTGTTAAATTGGCTGATTTACTATGCTTTTTTACAGAAAAACATAGTAAATTGGATGAAAGCAGGCATCAGGAATGGAAAAAAGGGTGTTCCCATTGGCTGATGTCATAGTGACATCACAAAATAGGAGGGACATGGATGAGAGAGGTGGCAGGATTGGGCAGGGTTATGGGTGGTGGGGTGGTGCAAGGGGTGAGGCCTTACTCTGGTTTTAGCCACAACAAAAGGTGGCAACTCTAAGTACTGAAACCTATCCAACTTTGACCAGCAGGCCCTTACAAATATATTAAACTCCATTAATTGGTCCTTCCTTTAATACCACTTGATGATGCAGTTGAACAATTAAATTCTACATTCATAAACCCCTTAGACAGTTTAGCTCCCACCAGAAAGAATAAGAGTCAAAATCAACTCTATTCCTTGGCTTTCTGTCTATACCAGATCACTTATGCTAAAAAGAGACAAGGCTTGGACAGCTTACCTAAAACATAAGACTCATAATAATTTATAGCATTTCAAAGCACTGCATAACCTTGTAAAGAAACAGGATAATTTAGATAAATAAACAATACTATGCAAACCTCAAGATCAGCACAAACCCAGTCCAAAATCCTTCTGGAATATTATCAAAAAAATTCTACCCCCATGAAGTCAGTCCTCCCCCCAAACCTCCTGTGAAAGTACCTCCCCAGACATAACATCTCAATTTAACTCTTACTTCATCAGTATCATAGCTTCCATCGCTAACAAATTCCCTCCATCACCCTCTACTTTCTCTCAGCCTCCTATTAGTTGTCATTCCACATATTCCCTTCACCCATTTCCCACTTCCTTCATCAAATCCCTCTTGTGCAAGCTCAAGCCATGTTCCCCATTTGCAAACAATCTTTCTAATGAATTCTTAAACATGGCTACTGACTCAGTTGTCTACCCAGTCTCCATAATCATTAATAGATCTATCAGGGAAGCTCATGTCCCTTCCCTGTGGAAAAAATCCTTCATCCTTCCCCTCCCACAAAGGTGGCACCTCCACAGAAATTTCTAACTTTAGGCCAGTTGCTATTCTTATACCACTGTCAAAACTTCTAGTAAAATATATCCATAAACAACTTCTAAAATAACTACTTGACAATAATCTTCTTTCTCCCACCCAACATGGATTCAGACCAGCACATAGTACTATCACTGCTCTACTATCCTTTACTGACACTGTCAACAAAGCTTGTGACTCAGGAAACTTTGGCTCTTCTCTGTTCTTAGATCTATCCAAAGCATCTGATACTGTCTCCCACCCCAAACTCTTATCCCAACTATATCTTCTGGGCTTAAATGAAACATCCTTAAAATGGTTCACTAGCTATCTCTCTAGCAGATATCAATCTGTCAAATGGAACTCTAACTTCTCTCCTTACTTACCAGTTAGTACTGAGGTACCCCAAGGCTCAATACTAGGTCCAATCCTCTTCAACATTTTTATTAACCATCTTAATACTGTCACCAAACAAGCCACCTTAATTCAATATGCTGGTGACTCTACATAATCTGCGCCACCAGGAATCTTTCATATCTACAGAGCTTAACTCAAGAAGCATTCAATTCCATTGTCTTGGCTCACCAGCAACTATCTACTACTTAACTAAAAAAAATAAATTTTTACTATTTTTACCAAAACAATTTTCTCCAGATGCATCTAACTTTGGTATTACTTCTCTGAACAATACTTAATCAATGTGGTTTCACACACAAAACTGTTAGGTATAACTATCAACAACAATCTTAAGTTTGACCTACATATGGGGGGTTGGCATAATGGTTAAGGTATTTACCTTACAAACATGAGGTGCAGGGTTTGATTCTCACATGGGGTAATTGGCTAGTCTGAAAATGGCCCACAGGGGCAGTTAGCCTAGTAGTAATCTATGAACCTATGAACCTATATCAGCAACAACATAAAAAAAAACTAATCAAAATTGGGTATGATGTATAGGGCTAAGAAATTCATCTACAACTCTGCAAGAGTAACTCTTGCTACCACCTATCTCTTACTCTCCCTTCTCTATGCTTCTACTATTCTAACCAACCTTCACTCTTCCATCAAAGCAAAACTTAGCCAATGTTATACTAAAATAGCTAAATCTGCCACAGGCCAAGCCCACTACTCTTACCATATCTCTGCTCTCAAGTCCCTAAATTGGCTCAAACTACCCCACCTTCTCACCTTTAATCAACTAACACTAACACACACATTACTGTACAACTTCTCATTTTCACAAACTACATCATTACTACTTCAACGCTATATTCCATATCATGACCTATGTTCTTCTCATAAGTCTCTATTATCCATTTACAAACCTCAAAGACATAACAATGTTAGTCTGTACTCTCACTGTGTTGCCAAGTCATGGAATAGCATTCCAGAATCAATCAGACTTATACCCCACTACTATTTATTCAAGTCTAGGCTGAAAGAACATCTAACCAATAATTGGATCTGCCCAAGCTCCACGCTATCTTAGTAGTCTTTTACTTTCCCTTCTCCACAGTCTTAATAGACTTTTTCTTCATCTATCCTACTTGCCTTCCTGCATTACCTACTTTCTAGCCTAACCTTTCTATAATTCCTTAACCTTCTAATATTCCTTCTCTCTATTCTTACACTAACCTTTATCTAGGTAGAACGTATGACTGCAATTTACTACCTAAGTCTCTTGCCAGAAAGTGTATATAGTTTTTATGACTTATTACTTATTCTATCATATATTTTTCATGCGTTATTATGTAACACACACATATTAGGCACTCTCTTCTATCTTCTACATAATGTATGTTCACCTTTATTGCTTGCTTTATATTTGCTTATTTTCTTTTTTTATTGTATCCACAAAATGTACTCCTGTGTGAATGTCTTAGCCTTTGTAAAAAATGTTGACTTGTAATTGTGTTTAAATTGTACTGGGGAACTTTTCTCCCTGGGCCTCCACTGAAAATGGGCTTGTACCCAGTCAGACTTTCCCAGTAAACAAATGTCAAATAAAAAATTAAATACAAATAAAAAACTGGAAACATTTAGAGGCATATTTATTTAGCTGTAGTGGTTGTTTGACTTGCTGTTCTCTGCCTGACTACTGCTGATTTCTGGCTACATTTGATTTTGGATTGAAGTTATCCATTTAAGGTATGGTTGCTTCTATTTTTATATTTTTCTTATATTGCATATTGTTTTGTTTTAAGTTTTTTGTTCTTATGGAGTTTTTAGAGCTCTTAGCTAGGGTCAGTTAGAACAGTTAGAAAATAATTATTTGCAGACAGTGAATAACATCCAGCTAACTAGTGTGACAAATAGCATTCCTAATTGAAATGGAAATTTTTAGAGGCATCTTTATTTAGCTGTAGGGATTGTTTGACTTGCTGTTCTCTGCCTGACTACTGCAGATCTCTGTCTGCATTTGATTTTGGATTGAAGTTATTAATTTACTATTTGGTTACTTCTATTTTTGTCTTTTTCTTATATTACATTTTATTTTGTATTAATTTTTTTTGTTCTTTGGGAGTTTTAAGAGCTCTTGGCTAGGGTCAGTTAGAAAAGTTAGAAAATTTTTTTTTGCAGACAGTGAATAACATCCAGCTATTAGTAGGAGGAGCTAAGAAACAGCATTCCTAATGTAACTGGAAATATTTAGAGGCATATTTATTTAGCTGTAATGCTTGTTTGACTTGTTGTTCTCTGCCTGACTACTGCCAATCTGCTGGTAGCTTTTAAGTTGTCAGTCTCTACTTTAAATCTGGTTTTGGACACTCTTCCCAGTCCCATCTCATCAGCTAATTTTACTAACACTGAAATATCAGCTGGAAAGCCCCCCCCAGTCTTTTAAACTTGAATTATCTTTTGTTTTCTCCCTTCCAACTTACTAACAAAATCACTTTATTCAGCTACTTTTACTGTATCTGTGCTTCTTCCTACTTTATTACTTTATTTTTTCCTGCATGTTCTAAGTGTTCAGTTGCATTTAATCTGTTTCATGTATTACTACTCGTTAGTAGCCTGATTAAACTGTAACTATTATAATAAGCCTCTTAGTTTTGATGTAAGCAGTTGGCCTTCAAAGTAGTTGTCTTACATAAGGAAGATTTGTGGCCTACACTGTTGTGGTAAGAGAGGTAGCTTGCACAATCTGAATTGTGAATTGCTGGTTGAAAGCCTGCTGTGTCTGTTGTACTAAAAGTGTCTTAGTTCTGGTTTAAGCTCTTGGGCTTCAGGCCAGTTGTTTTACATTAAGAAGGTTTATAGTCTACACTTCTATGGGAGGAGAGGGTAGCCTCCACCCTTCTGAGCTGGAAATTGCTGGTGAAAGCTTATTGTGCCTGTTATTCTAAATGCCTTTGTTCTGATTTAAGCATTTAGGCTCTAAACCAGTTATTTTACATTAGAAAGGTTTGTGGTCTGCACTCTTGTGACAGGAGAGTATATCCTACCACCTTCTGAGCTGGGAATTGTGTGTTGAATGCTTATTGTGTGTGCTGTTCTAAAAGGATCTTACATCTGATTTCAGAATTTGGGCTCTAAACCAGTTATTTTACATTAAAACGTTTTGTGGTCTACACTCTTGTGGGAGGACAGGGTAGTCTTTGCCCTTCTGAACTGGGATTTGTTGGTGAAGGCTTATTGTGCCTGTTAATCTAAGTGTCTTTGTTCTGTAGTTTGCTCATAGCTGAGTGCTGCTCATCAAGTTCCTTGTCTTATTGACTTGCTCAATATTTAAGTTTTCTTCACTCCTCCCTAGTAGATCAGTAGCCATGGGTATGCACTTCCTGACTCTCTTTGTGGCCAGTCTGGTTGAGATGGGTATTCTGAGGCATTATAGCAACTGCCTCATGTACACTGACAACCCACTTATTCTTAATAAAACAGATACAGTATGTGAGAGGTGTAAATACACTTTAATGCTAGAGGCAATACTCTCTCATACAATCAAAACTACACATAAAACTACTTATGCTGAGGCACATAGAGACAACCTTTCTAAAACACTAAGACCTCCTGCACAGTACAATCAAAGAAAGGGTCCTCAATCATCACATAAACACTCCAATAAAACACCACCTGCACTTACCCATAGTACCACTGTATCCAATGCCTCCAATGCTAAGCCCTTAAGGCAGACCAGCACGCAGACAAATTTCCTGGTCATTGTGATTCTATAGTGAGGCACACTGATATCCCCTTCTCCAGACTGAGTAAGGAGAAAGTCATGGTTAGCTCCCTTTTTGGGGCTAGGATCCATCAAGTCAAACAGGCACTCAAGTTATTGAACCACAGGTACTACTATGACTCTGCCATAGTCCATGTGGGTGTTAATGACCTGAGACATACTACCCATGACTATATGAAGCAAGACATGATTGAGCTCACTAATTATGTGTCTCAGGCAGGTTCAAGCTTAGCACTGATCAGCATACTACCTTCTCCAAAGATGATGCCATGTTACCAACAGAAAATGATAGATTTTTACAAATGGCTTAGCTTCTGATGTCATCCTGGGGGGTACAATATTTGACAGCCTGGGAGGACATGGTTGACAGACCATGCTGCTTTGCCAGGGATGGTCTGCACTTATCCCCTCTAGGCTTTCAGATATTGGCAAAGACCTTTTTCATCCCCATAGTGTCTTTTTTAGGCAATACCAAACAGAAAAACCTACCAACTTAACTGAACCTGTGAAGGAATATCTGAAGGTGGTACTGCCCAATGCTAGATGCCTGAGGCATGATTATTGCTAATTGAAAACTTTAACCAATGCTAGAAGTCATAACAAGAAATTCTACTTCCTGCAAGTCTTCCCCTCTCTGGGCAGTGTAGATATCTGTGTAGTAGTTGAGACATGGTTTAAGGTCCCTGAGAGTGTCCCAACAGTACATAGTTATAATGCCTTTCACACCTTTAGACAAGCTACTGCACAAGAGGGAGCTAAAGTTGGAGGAGTCTCAGTCTACATTAAAAACAATCTTACTTCCAGACTAGTTAAAGTGTGTGACCTACTGGATCTCATACATGTGCAACTCACCATAAACAGGGTGTTGCACCATATCCTTGCAACCCATAGGTCCCCCTCCATATTCCAGGAAACCCATACTACCTATCTCAGTGTACTACAGTCCCTCACCATTCAAACCAAAATGGTATTCATGGGGACTCTCAACTACCCCTCTATAGATTGGGAATCCTACACCACTTCTAATGCACAAGCCCAGTTATTCGTAAACTTCGTTAATACCAGCATCCTGGAACCATTAGTCCATTCTCCTACCAGGGGAACAAACATTTTTGACCTTGTACTCATGAACATGGGGGGGGGTGATGTTCCTCACCTATTGCAATATATTCTCTCTTCAGAACTGACCATAAGGCAGTATTACTTGAAATACAAATTAAATCCAGGCATCCAGTGAAGCCTCATCTCTCTACTAAGCGACACCTTGGCTAAATGCCAAGCACCTCCAAACCCAATAAACACCATGATATACAATGAGCTATTTATAAAATCTCTGTACAGCCATACTGATAGCTGTATAGAGAGGGCTGTGCAGACTCATATTAAGAATAACAAATTCAAAAGATAAGCCACCTTAGTGGAATCACAGTATCAACTGGTTATACAACAAAAGAAAAAAATCTTGGATAGGAATAGGAGGAACAAAGCCATACATTCTAAAAGCCCACTGACCAATCTAAACAGGCAGCTAAGAGGGTTAATTAATACCTCAAAGGCTATATTTGAAGAAAAAAATAGCTTCTCAGGCAAAGGACAGCCACTTATCTTTCTACAGCTATGTCCCTAACCTCAGAGGAAATACACAACAATGTAAAGAAGTTATTGTAAATGTCATCACCCACACTGAAACAGAGGCAATTGCTAACCTTTTGGTTGAGAGGTCCCACTCAAATACTCATCTTCACTCCCCACTGATAATTCAAAGGAAACATCACATAACACAATCCCCCAACCATTACTAGGGAAGAGGTGATCAGTGCACTTTCCAAACCAAAAACACTGCATTGATGGGCCCTCAGGGCTCTGCACTGTGCCTGCTCCTTTTTGGCATCTATTTCTCTGAAATGAATGTAAATGCTGAAGTTTTATGGTGGACTAAGCTTTGCAAGCTGGGAGTTATCATCGACTCCTCTGTAGACACTAGCATTCTTCAAGAAGGTCCATCTCTGACTAACAAATGGTGCCAAAGCCATGGTCTGAAACTCAAAGTTAAGATATGCATAAGTGTACCCTTCTGGAAGGTAAACCATCCTAGCTAGTTACCATGTCAATAATACACCCCTAAGAGTCAACCCAGTGGTCAGGGATTTGGGTACACACGTAGACAGTAGCCTTACCTTTGACTACCATGTGGCCACAGTGGTGAGGAAATCCTTTTATGCTGTGCAACTTATAAGTAAGTGCATGGCATCTAGGTCCAAAGAAATCATTATCCCACTGAATTCTACCCTTATCAGACCAGTCAGAGTACAATGCTCTTTTTGGTATGTACCTGACCAGGCATATGCAGCAACTAGAGTGACCTTAGAGGTACCTTAAAAAAAGAATACAAGGTGTAACAAACCTGCTTTAAAGCTCTTTCCCTCTACTCAGTCTCCTATAGATTGCTGAGAGGTGATCTATGCCTGGCTTAAAAGGCGTCTGCAAACCCCACAGTTATGAATCCTCCTACATATTTGTAAATCAAAGAGTACCACAAATACAAGGTCTAATACAAGGTCTAGAGACCTGAATTTTGTCTGTGACTTAAGCAGAACATGATGGAGAGACAGATATGTGTCCCAGAGACTGCCTTTCCTATGGAACAGGCTTCCCACCCATGTGAAGCTGAGTTTGTCTATTACCCATTTTAAGTACAACCTAGACCAGTGGATGGGGAATAGGAAATTTACACAGGGCCTGGCACCCATGTCCCTTATGGACAGAGGTAGCTTATAAATGCCTGGCCACTAGTGTCCTATTTGGATACAGGGCATCATTATTCTTTTGGGAAGCATCTCACAATAAGTATGTGAAAGAGCTTGCAGTTCATGTCACAAACAATCAGAAAGTTTTATTAAGCAGTTAAGGCAGTTCATATGAGAGAAACAAAATGGCTTTAACACTGTTGTAAATGGCTGTCCTGTCACTGAGACGAAGCAACTGTTCAAGGTGTTGCAGGAAAACATTTTGGCTGATATACTTCTTGGTAGTGTTTTCAACAAAAATGCTTTATTTGAAGATGAAGAACCTTACCCAGAAACTGGATTAAAAAACTAAGAGAAGGCACAAGGGATCAACAAATCATCAACAGCCATGGGGCCAGACAGATTAAATGGATATTTTTAGCTAGACTTGTTGATAATATTGCAGGATATTTGTTTTTTTTTTATTTCCGCAGTCTTTAAAAACTTACTATGTCACTGACTTGAGCAGGAATGCCATAGTTGTCTTCATTCCCAAAGGAGTAGATGTCATCTCTCTATTATAATTAGGTAAATGTTTTGAGAGAGTAGTAAAAGTTAATGAAATAAACTACCTGTTGGTATAGACCTTTATCAACATGGATTCACCAAGAATCAGTCTTAACTTACTAGTCTTCGAAACTTCTATCATTATGCCAGGGAGGCACTGCACTAGAGCCTTGCTGTGGATTTGATTTACCTGGACTCCACAAAGGTGTTTGATACAGTTCCCCATTATGGGAGCTTAATCCTCTTGGCTAAGTACCAGGTAAATTGCCACATCAGAAGATGGATAGGTGATTGGCTAAGAAATAGAAAGCACAACATTAAAATTCAGATTATACCAACATTAATGTTGGAGTTCCTCATGAGTCAGTGGAGGGTCTTATCCTATTTACTGTTTTCATGTCTGGATCTCTTCTTTTTAGGAAAACTGGCATTACAAATTTGCCAATGATATGAAAATTGGGACTGTTGTTTTCAGTGTAAATGATCAATATACTAGGCAAAAGTTAATGGGTCAGCTTGACTATCGAGTCCTTGTAATGTGGCCTTTAATGCAGTATTCTAAAAGTTGTTCACGTTGGTAAAAAAAAAAAAAAATAAATAAACAAATAAATATATATATATATTTATATATATATATATATATATATATATATATATATATATAATTTATTTCTCTCTCTTTGCTAACTCTGTCGGAAAGATATGGAACTCACTACCACCTGACCTGACCCTAGAATAATCACTAACCGTATTCAAAAACAAGATTAAATATTACTTTAAATCACACTGGATATGTCCCTATACCAAACCTGACTAAGTGCCCTGTCCATCTCACACGCCTCTCCTCTATAAATGTCCTCTCTTCAGCCACCCCTCTCAATATTATAATGGTAAAAAACACAACTAAAACTACTCAATGTATTCTTAATCCTGAAGGTAATATTCTGTTACTACCTGTTTATACATACTTGCATTGATATGTAAGCCTCAGGCATTATGTGGTGTTGTATTGCTTTGTTCTGTAACCAATGAGTAAATGTAACCTGGGTGGAAATGCCATACACCAATTGTTTTGACAATTGTATTGTGTACATGTACCTTGGAGCTTTTCTCCCCGGGCTTCCTCTGAAAATGGACATTAATCCAGTCGGACCATCCCGGTTAACAAATGTAAAATAAAAAAAAAAAAAATATATATATATATATATATATGTGTGTGTGTGTGTGTGTGTGTGTGCGTGCATGTGTGCGTGCGTGCGTGTGTGTGTGTGTATTTTCCTTATATATGGCATTAATAACAACATCTTAGTAGATGTGGATAATGTTAGAGATTTGAGACTCTTAACTTATAATAACTTTTTTTCCTATCCTCAGCTCTTGTAAGTTGCATGAAAATGTTATTTTCATCTAAAAAAAGAAGTTATGTTCTTACCATAACATTCCATCTGTGTTGTCGATCTTCATTCATTCTTGATGAATGGGACTCGATTCCAATCCTTGGAACTGGCTCAGCGTTATACAGGTTGCACCAGCCATAAAAACTCTTGCGCTAAGACTATACCCACAATGCCCCTCACTCTAGTAACTCAGATCAAGTTTACAGCCAAGTACAGAAAGATAACAGAAGCCATGTCTAAGGTGAAACCTAAAAGCTCCCAGAACAAGTGTCCAAACCTCCAGAAGTCCATAGGAGGGAGCAGGACTGTGGGATGCCAAGAATGAATGAAGATCATCAACACAGAAGGAATGCTATCTTAAGAACAAAACTTATTTATCTGATTTTGTCAATCTTCCTTCATTCTTGATGAATGGGACAGAGTCCACAGCTCATTTAGGTCCTGGGTGGCCCTATGGAAGGATATTCCTGAACACCATATAACCGAAAGATGCTCTTCCCCTGGAGACCATATCCAATTTGTAATGAGTGATAAAGGTATGGGGGGTAGCCCATGTTGTGGCTGCACATATTTCTTCCATGGATGGCTTGGAATGGGAAACAGCTGAAGTGGATATAGATCTGGTGGAATGCAGTTTAACAGGTGCAGGCAACTTGCAGGCAACGAACCAAGCAATTCTGAAGTTCAACAATGATGTTTAATAAAACAAGCAGAGCTTTCAGGTTAAAAACCGTTCATCAGTGAATAAAAACTTAACATACATTTACCATTTATATATTAATCAGACACAGCCAACAATTGAATAATTAGTACTTAATCTAAAACAATTAATGTTTAAAAATACAGGTACGTGTTTACAGGCACATTTGTTTTTGTCTCAAAATTGTCAAACCTGACTAAGTGCCCTGTCCATCTCACACGCAAGTATGTATAAACAGGTAGTAACAGAATATTACCTTCAGGATTAAGAATACATTGAGTAGTTTAATTTAAAGACACTATCTGGTTCAAACATGGGGACATATCTGCACATAGGGGCTATAATGTGGAGTGCCCAGAAAAGGAAATAGAACACGTGTTAAGATCTAGAGAGAATACTACTAAATCGTATTTTGGTAGAAACTATATTGTGAATGTGCTAGATGAACATGCTGTATGTACAGATATAAATAATGTTTTATAACAACTTTTAATAGGGCTACACCTGAAATAAACTTAATAATAATAATTGGTGTATTTTAAGATCATTACCTGAGTTAAGCACAGTAATTGATACTACACCTAGATTTTCATATAGAAATGGTTCAAGTTTAAAACAGAAACTATGCTATACAGATATGTGCACTACTATTAATAGAAATTTAATGACTAAAAAGGGAACTATTCCCTGTTACAACTGCTGCTTCTGTGATTCTATAAATAAGGTTATTACTTTTACACATACATTAACAAGAAAGAGGTATACTTTCCATTATTCTGCAACATGTATTACTACCAATATAATCTATTTAGCTACTTGTAATATGTCCATCATTTTATGTAGGAAAATCAACAAGAAAATTTCAGGGGAGAATAATTGAACACCGTTCAGAAATTAGAAGAAATGTTGATACAAATTCCTTGGCAAAACATATTAATGAATATGGAAATTAATACAAGCTTGAATTTAGAGTTATAGATAGGGTATATAAAGACCTGAGAAGGGGTGACATAAATAATAAATTGGAAATCAAAGAGTATGAATGGATTGTGCACCTATGTGCGGATACGTCCCCAGGTTTGAACCAGACAGTGTCTTTAAAACCAATTTTGAGATACAAACAAATGTGCCTGTAAACTGGTACCTGTATTTTTAAACGTTAATTGTTTTAGATTAAGTACTAATTATTTAATTGTTGGCTGTGCGTGATTAATATATAAATGGTAAATGTATGTTAAGTTTTTATTCACTGATGAAGGGTTTTTAACCTGAAAGCTCTGCTTGTTTTATTAAACATCACTGTTGAACTTCAGTGTTGCTTAGTTCATTTTATCTTGGAACATCTAGTAAATACAAGCAATATTCACCTTTATTTGAAAAATTGGGAAAGAAGATGGGCAAATCAATAATCTGATTAATATTAGATTCTGAGACCACCTTAGGTAGAGAAGAAGGGTTGGTTCTCAGTGAAATCCTATCCATATGAAAAATCAGATAAGGATGCTTCACACATAATCCCTGCAATTCAGAAACTCTCCTGGCAGAAGTGGCTGCCACCAGAAAAAGAGTTTTCTAAGACAGGAACTTCAGATCGCAAGTAGGTGCTGGTTCAAAGGGCTGGAGAACTAAAGATTGTAGTACGATGGTCAAATCCCATGGAGTTACAAGATCCTTAAATGGGGGGTTTAGACATAAGGCGCCTTTATGAAAAATGTTCCATAAACAGTTGGAAATTAAGGTATGATCATCAAACTCATTCTGGAAATTGGAAATGGCTGCTAATTGGACCTTGATGGTGGAAGAGGAAACTCCTTGAATAAAAAGTGAAGCCAGAACTTCCAAGACCTTGTCAACAGGTGCTGAAAAGGGATCTAAACTATTTGTATGTGCCCAAACTGAAAATCTCTTCCATTTGCTAAGATAGAGTTTCCTGGTGGACGGTTTATGAGAAGCCAGAAGGATTTTTTTGTACTGAGGAGGGTAATCTGTTCTGCCTGGCAAATAATGGAATTGGAGATACCAAGCTGTCAGCTTGAGACTGTGAAGGTTGGGATGCACCAGTACCTGCAGGTAAGACAGCAGGTCTGGAATTGGGTCCAGAATCCAAGGATGATGACTCAGGCGAGGCCAAAGGAAGGGGAACCAGAAATGACTTGGCCAATAGGGTGCAATGAGGATCACTCTGCATCTCAACCTTTGGGCTTTCTTCAAGAACAGGGGAATGAGAGGGAATGGAGGAAGGGCATAAAGTAGTCCCAGGGGTCAATCGAGTAGGAGCGCATCTCTTGGGGACTCCCCCTGTGGGGGAATTAGGGCAATATAGCTGCTGCATTTGTTGTTTATTGGGGAGGCAAAGAGATCACAGCAAGGCTGACTCCAGTGATGAAAAATGTCATTGTTATCTTGGGATTGAGAGACCACTCGTGAGGCAGGAGGATGCATTTGCTCAGTTTGTCCTCTATAACGTTGGAGCTTCCCAAACAACACAGAGATTAATTTGTTGACCTGAAACTGATGAACTTCATACTACAGGCAATCTTCTAGCCTGGTATGGAAAGTTTGTAGCAATTGAAGCTGTTTTCTGAACTATATTTGCATAGGTTATAGTGTTAGCAGATCACAAACAGCCCTTACTTCATGCACTTCAGAGGAATACTTCACAATTTTTAACCTCTGACTTTGATTGCATAATATTCAATTTACCTTCCAAATTAGAGGGATCCAAACTGCACTAGCTTCATTTTCATCCATCAATGTCAGCCATACATCTTAACTGTCCCTGGTTTTCAGGGATATCCTTGATTTTGATTCACATTTTAGCTCTGTCCTTCGTAATCATACCTAAAACTAATGACCTTTGGAGAAAAAGTGGTGAATTACACTTGACAGTGATTAGATTTACATTCTTTTGCTTCAGAAAATGTATATTAATTTACATTCTCTTATTATGTCAATGCCTCTAGTTAATAGTAATAATATTTTAAAAGTATTCCCGATTGTCCCTGATTATTGCTGGATTTGACCCTAATTCTGTTGAGATTTATCCCTGACTAGTTGAGAGCTATTGTCAACCACCATCTTTTAAAACAGTTAATATAATATAATCTGTGTCAGCAACATTTGACTCCAACTCCATTTCTTCCAAATGTGCACTGTAACTACCTTACAAACTGCCACAGTAACAGAAAAGAGCAAAGGAAGTCCCCCGATGCCCAGGTGAAATTTCCATCAGTGGTATAAATGCTACATCAAGTCTGCCCAGAAAAAGGCTACTGGTCTAGCAGGACTAACCCAATCAAAGGATAATTAAATAATAACAGTTCAGACATTTTGGCTCTATAAAGTTATTACTATTGCTACTTATGTTAATTTCATGTATTTTTGTTTGCTAGGCACGACACCAAGAGAGCTGATAATGTTCTTTGCATTTACATATATATTACAAAACATTTTATGGACATAAAATTTCAAAATGTTTTTGTTACTATTTGATCATTCTTACTGTTCTATTATTTTTGCAACATGATGTAAATACTGTCCTCTGTAATGGAAACCCTATTATACATCTCATCTTGTTTTCCAAGGTTTGATGAACTTATGTATCTTTTGGCAAATGGGTAGTGGGTAGACTGCTGCTCTGTAATTTCACTACGTTTTGCTTTGCTGGAGCTAGTATGATTACAGACTTTGAGACTGTTATGAGTGAAGGGGAAAGGTAAGTTATTCTCTATATGTTCTTCTTCTTTCGGATTTCCCGGTTAGGGGTCGCCACAGTAAAGTTTTACTGTGTCGAGTTGCCAGCCCTGCGCCCAACCTTCCACGGAAGGCACACACACACACACACACACACACACACACACACACACACACACACACACACACACACACACACACACACACACACACACACACACACACACACACACACTCACACCTAGGGCTAATTTAGAGTGTCCAATCCACCTACAGCATGTCTTTGGGATGTGGGAGGAAACCAGAGCACCCAGAGGAAACCCACGCGACCACAGGGAGGACATACAGACTCCACACAGAAGGCACCCCAGCCGAGGATCGAACCAGAGAACCTCTTGTTGTAAGGCGACAACGCTAACCGCTGCACCACCATGGCTGCCCAAGTTATCCTCTATATAAAGTATTTATTTATTCTGTGTCTATGTGATATTGTAGTTATTGTATTTAGAGTCTGAGGATTTGTGGCTGAAGCCTGCCACTTTGGGAGGTTCAAGGGTACAATTCCCCTATAGAAATGATTTATATATGAAATGTTTTTCATTTCTTTTAATGGATTCTGTGAATGTGATGTCAACAAAGTGTGTTTCATACATTTTAAATATAATTTACTAGTCTTGATGAAAGAAGATGCCTTGCACATGCTACATGTCTTATTACCTTCAGGACCATGCCTTGCTTTCGAAGGGAGTATTTCATAGGTACATCTTTCAGAAGTCCAGTTAGTTTATCTGTCTGAGTGCTAGCAACTGGCCCTTCTCCTTGTAGTTCAGACTGTACACCTCGTCTGTAAAATTTCATTCTGGTATCATCCACAATGACCTTGCTGCGCCACTTCAGGTAATAGTTGTGTGCAACATCAAGCTGCTCATCTTCAAGGGTTTTGCCTAAAATAAAATATTTTGGTTGATTAATTCAGCCTTACTCCTTATGCATTTAAAGTTAAACTGACAGAATGGCTAACCTGAAAATTTTACATAAACAAAATGATATTGAGTGACTAGATTTATAGTGGTTCATCACAATGTATTCTGACTCCATAATAAACAGGTGTACTGTTAGCTATAATTTCTAAAGAAATAGTAAATGTTAAAATGTTATTATTTAACAGTAACAGGCCACAGAATATGAATTAGACTCAGTTTGGAATACAAAGCTACATGTTTGCCATCTGTACAAGATTTTGCACTGTAAGAATCTCAAAACCAGTTGTATATGGCTGTCCAAGTTTGCAGATGACTGCAAGCTGGGTGCTGTCATGAATTCCCCTAGTGATGTGGACCTTCTCCAAGAGAGTCCCACCCAAACAAAAGACTGGTGCCAGAAACATGGCCTCAGGCAACTGAATGCCAAAAAATATCATCATCCCCTTTGGGGTGAGTGACATCCCCACAAATTATGACACTGATAATAAGGTCCTATGCATGCAATCAGCCAGGTTGATAGCAAACTGATTTTTGACCACCATATTGCCTCTGTTGTATGGAAAGCTTTCTACATGGCCCATCTCATTAGTAAGGGTATCTCATCCAGGGACAAGGTGGTCATAACATCCCTGTAGTCTTCCCTTATAACACCCATTATTGACTACAATGCCCCTTTCAGCATGTACCTCACAAAGCATGTGCAGCAGCTGGAGAGACCACAGACGTTCCTCACCAGAAGAATCCAGGGCCTCAAACATTTACCCTACACAGATAGGCTATAGACCCTGTCCCTCTACTCAGTTTCCTACAGACTCCTCAGAGGTGACCTCTGTCTGGCATACAAAGCAATTTCAGACCACGCCCTGATGGGACTGCTGCATATCCGCAAGTCAAGCTCCACTCGAGTAACCCGCACGTGTAACCTCAACCTGGTCTGTGACATCAACGGGACTTGTTGGTGGGACAGATTTGTGTCCCAGAGACTTCCCTTTTTGTGGAATAGACTCCCTCTCCATGTCAAGCAGAGTACCTCATTAACCCTTTTTAAGCACAACCTGGATAACTAGATGGGGAACAGAAAATACACCCCTGGGATTCCACCTGTGTCCCTGTTGGACAGTGGCATAGAGTGCTGACTTGTTGGAACATAAGCTAAATTCTTGGCTAGACTTGTAAGGGCTTCAGGGCCAGTAGCATTGAGAAAATCAGGGAATCTCTGAGCATTTGTGTTTTGGCATGAGTAGTTCGTCCAGTCTATGATTGGATAGTTAAAGTTGCCCACGATCAGGGTAAAGGGTTGAAGCTTGATAGATTCGAAGAGATCCAGATACAAAAATCAGAAATATTAATGCATACAGCACACTATTTTTTTTGGTGGGGGGGGGGCTTACATACTTGCAATACACCTACATTTCATTCTTGATCTCCCTACTTGCAGTACACCTACATCTCATTCTTATCCCATCTGACATCACTCAGTACAGGTCTGACCTACCTGAATGGCTAATTATGCTATATTGTTGCAGCATGTACACCAGGGTCAACAAAGCTGTTCAGTGGACAAATGGGGTCCTATGCATGGTAATGAATCAGTCCCTCCCCGCCAACCATACCGATAACCCATTACCATTGTTCAAACCTGTCATTGCACATACTATTTTCTTCTTTACTTTACAATTATGAGAGAGATTTGGATTTCATTTAAAACTTTTATTTCAAATTTTACAGAAAAAAAATGAGAGCTATTTCCTAAACAAAACAAAACACTCTCACATTGAAAACAGACTTATCATGAGAAACCGTAAATTTCTTTTCTCTTGAAACTCACATTTAATGAAAATGCATCTGGCAACCCATTAAACTACAAGAGGGGTGTTGGGATTCATTCTCAAACAGACACTAATTATTACTTCACTGTATGCTGTGTGAAGGGTACAGGAATTCAAAAGACAAATGTGTAACGCATTTGCTAACAGTCTGGGATACCCCACTGGACAAAAGTGCCCTTTTTCAGGATCAGCCCATGATTACTGATTGGTGAAGTAACTTGGCAGAGTCACATAGAAGACAAATGAAGACTGAGAGAATCAAACCATGTACTACAGGAAGCAGCTCTTTAAGAGCTCACAGCCGTACTCAATTGCAAGACAAGGTGATGTAGCCCAAACATTCTGCACCTGTGTGTGTCTGCAAAAAAAAAAGCTAAATTAAAAATGTTTTCCTAGTTATAGTATTAACATTAAACTGACAGACTTCATGCTGTACAATTTCTTCACAGTTAAGTAATAAAGATACTGTCAACATTCAACAGAACAAGAAAGCCAAGGATCACTTTCAAAGAACGTGGCTCATATGATGATGCTCCTATTTATTAAAATCAGTTTCCTTCCTTTACACCATCAGCACTCTGGGTCATAGGTAGTTACTAGGCTTGCAGTCCAGGAGACCACTGAAGAGCCTAGCGCAAATTTTCCCTTGCCTCAAAGTACTGTTTGGTTAAGTGACTTGCTCAAGAGCAGGCCATAAATATGAGATAAATTCAGAGACATTCTGCAAAACTGGAAATAGATAAGAGCAAACTAGCCTAAATCACTTAAAAAAGTTAACAGATTAACAGATTAACATGTTTTGCATCAACATGTATTTTATTTATTTTTTTATTTATCTTTGTTAACCAGATTAGTCTCACTAGGCTAGTGGCCTCTTTTCAGGGGAGACCTGAGGTGGTATTTATACTGCTAGGGGAAATTTAGCCAGTGCATAAGAGAATTTCAAGTGTATAGGGTAGTGAATATTGATGCTTTTTATCAAGCTGTAACAAACTTTAAAGAATTAGTAACTAAAGTGAAACAACTAAAAATCCAAACCAAACGAAAAACCAACAAAGAAGGATCCACCAAAAGTAGTTTATTAAAAGTTCTCTGACGTCTTGGCCACAGCCTTCAAGAAGTACAAGTAACACACATATACTAACCATATATATACAAAAAGACTTGATCAACAAGCTTAATTAAACAATTTAATTAAATTGCATAATTATATTCAATTTAGCAGCAACTTCCAGTTAAAATCTTCATTCAAACCAAATGGGTGTAGTGTTTTAAATTTTAAAATATACACAGCTTCCTTATGTTGCAAGCGCTGTTTAATATTGTCACTTGCATTATTATGATGTTTAATTTGTTCTAAAACACATCCCTTCAACCCCTTGCTGTCACTGTTATGGAAATTTAAAAAGTGTATGGCAACAGGACTTTCTTCTTTCTTATTTTTTATGTCATTGGCATGTTCTAAAAGTCTTACTTACTAAAGGCCTGGATTGTTATTAAATTGTTCAAAATAAGATTTGTGGCATCTTTTCACTGGCTTAGTAGTTTGTTGTGTTATTTGCTGCTTCGTGGTTTGTTACATAAGAGAATGTCCCCTACTTTTTCAATAAGTGCTGTGGGACCTTTTACATCTGCCTGAGCTACCACAAATTTAAGCAGATGGGTCCCAGTTTAACATCTAATCCAAAGGACTACACACTTAGCAGTCCACCATTTGCTGCAATGCAATGTGTTCAATTGATCTACTTGGTGTGGGAATAGAACTTGCACCAAAAGTGAGTGTACTACCTGTGGCACAACTGACCTTGACTTCTTCTTCTGGCTTTTCCCAGTTAGGGGTCACCACAGCAGATATCTGTCTGCTCATGATTGGCAGTGGTGTTTTACAGTGTCGAGTTGCCAGCCCGGCACCCAACCTTCCACAGAAGGCACACACACACGCACACACTCCCACCTAGGGCCAATTTAGAGTGTCCAATCCACCTACAGCATGTCTTTGGGATGTGGGAGGAAACCGGAGCACCCGGAGGAAACCCACGTGACCACAGGGAGGACATGCAGTCTCCGCACAGAAGGCACCCTAGCCTAGGATCAAACCAGAAAGCCTCTTGCTGTGAGGTGGCAACGTTAACTGCTGCACCACCGTGGCCGCCTCACAACGATTTACAAAAAAAAATAACAGTAATAATAATAAAATAAAAATATGTTAATAACAATAAAGGAGGCTTAGCAGTTGTCTGAAATCTAAAATCTCCCAAGCCTTCCAGATGTACATTATGAGCTGATGCTGGGGCTCAGTCTGCAAGCGGTTATTCAACTCTCCTGATTTGGATGTACAATCCTGATGCTGAAGTCTTGTGCTGATGCTGTGGCTGTCTTGTATGTTCAGGGGCTGTTCATTTCCCTTAAAGCAAAAGAGAATTTTTTTCAAAATTTTTTTAAGCCAGGCTGGGAACCCACTAGCCAGCACTAGGCAGCTGTGTCGCTCACCTAGTGCTAGATCTGGCTCTGCTCAGAGGGTGCCACATATATGGTTCCAAATTCTTCACTATGTGGAGCTATAAAGCTTCCCTCTAGGTTTTTTCTTTTAAAAGTGTCACCATTCACAGCTACTTCAGTGTTACAGATATTTTATTGTATCTTGAAATAGAATATTATATATTTGTTTGATCTAGATGTACTTTACAGTACAAATAAGATGAAAAATATTTTGATCTGCTTAGTGTGAACTACAATTGAAATATTACAGACCAAATCAGTCATCATTTTCTAAGTTTTAGATAACATATTTTGCTAGAGTGCAGGTGTGTGAAACATATTAAAGTTTCTATGAGTATACTCACCATAGAATAGATGATTAATACAGGATCATTGCTGTAGAAACTGCAAGTATATTTGGTGTGATGATTTAAGCAGTTCAACATCCCTATGGACATAAGCCTCTGAAGTTTTGACCAATGAGTAATAGAGGAGCCCAGTTAAAAAAGACAGTGCGCCTCTGGTCTCATTTTTTTAAGGAAAGAGCTAAATACAGAAAACTGTACTTATAGATGTTCTTGCTCAATTTCTGAGAGAAGTTGTTGGATACAATCACCTGCATTAGAAGCTGAAGTTAAGTGCAAACTTGCAGTACTGTATTTTAGTCTTCTAAGTGCAAACTTGCAGTTTTAAAAGTACTGTATTTTATTTTTTTCTGTTACCTAATTGTTTCACTGAATAGTGTGCTGTGTGTCTCTCTGCTGTAAGAGGGGGTGGTGGTCTTCTCACTTCTTTGTTATCTGTCAGTGTTGTTCTTGTTTTATTGGAGCTTTTCTCCCCGGGCCTATGCTGAAAATGGGCTCACACCCAGACGGACTATCCAGGTCAACAAATGTAAAATAAAATAAAAAAATAAATAAATACAGATGTACAATGTTCACTCTGAGAATGACTGCTATGGGAACTGCAACTATGGAAGAGCACAAAGCAGTATACCTTCACCTCAAAGAAATGGTCAATATTATGCCCTTCAGGAATGCCAGAACCGATCCCAGACTATCTCTAGACTGAGTATCCAGTTTGTCAGTGAGTATGTAGACAGAGACCTACATGAAACCTTGGAGATATTCTAGGCAGAAACATTTCTGAAAAAGATATGGCTGTAGCTGCTGGCCTAGGAGACTGGGTCATAACCAGCTTAGTTAAAATGTTGTTGTATTTGTCCTAAGGCAAAGCAATAATACAGTTAGCTAGACAATTGGAAAGGGCCTGTTTAGTGATTGTGCAATCCTGTTTTTAGTTTATGAAAGACAAAAAAAACAGCTGCTCATATTTTATCATACCCCCCCCCCCCACTTTTTATTATAGTATTTGAATTGTCTTTCAACACTTACAGCATATATAATCCTTTCTTCTTTGTGTAAGATGTGGCTTGATGGATTACCTTAAGAAAATTCAGAGGCTGTCACTGATGTAAAAAAAGGGATGGTTCTCAGTGAAACTTTGTCCTTGAAGAATACTGTGTAGAGGTATTAACAAAATAAGGATCAAGTACAAAAATCTTTTTGCCAGAGGTAGTTGCTGCTAAGAATAGTCTTCCAAAACAGGTACTTAACAATTTCTGAGGGAAAGGATTGTGCCTGAAAAGGCTCTCCGGACCATTCCATCTACCAGTTACCAAATAGTAAGTGAGTAAGCAAATACATAAATAAATAAATAAATAAATAAATAAATAAATAAATAAATAAATAAATAAATAAATAGATAAATAAATAAATGAATGAATGAATGAATCAAAGAGAAATGCCAGGTATTTCAGCCATGGACTCTCTGGACCAATCCATCTACCCAGTTATCAAATAGTAAGTAAGCAAGCAAAATACATACATGCATACATAAATAAATAAAGAAATGAATCAATGAAAAGTACCAGTTTTTCAGTCATAATGTTAAAGTCCAAGATTGGTAGACAGGATATCTTGGATGCCTTAAAGAAATACCTCCTTCAGCAACTGTTTCACTGTAATATAAGAGGCAATGCAAGGAAATATGCCCATACAAACAATAATGGCTTACAAATGCACTTTCACTGAAAGGTAGTCTAAAGTAGAATTAAAAAAATGCATTAAGATAAAAAAAATGCATTAAGATATTGTGTGACATTAGGAACTAAGCTGGATGCTACATACAAACTGCTCCATTAAGACAACTTGGATTTTCTAGGTGTAAACTGGTTAGCTTTTCCAAATGGGTAACATGTCCTGGGAAAATTGATGACTGTTAGTAAGCCATCCAGTATCATCAGCGTTGCCTGGTTGATAAATTTGGGATGGAATACAGCCCTGTTCTGTTACTGATTTAGGAGGCCATTTTGAAGAGGCATAGTTAGAAAATGAGTTACTGGCATATTTGTGAGAAGGGTGACTATAGAGGAGAATTGGAACCCTGTATGCATTCTCTTTTTTACTTTTAACAGCATCTCTTAATTAGCGAAGTTGGAGGAAATGCATACAGAATTTCTTGAGCTGAAACTATATATAATCCATGCCTTCAGCTTACGGAATGCTCAGCAATACACAAGAAGTTGAATTTTTAGGGGAGTCACAAAAAAAGATCCACCTTTGGAAGACCCCATATTTTAGTGGGTGTAAGAAGTGTCTGTTTGTACAGTTAACACTCATAGAAGATGAAGATGTTCCTGTTTAGGATATCTGCTACAGCATTTTTCTGCCTCAAAATGCAAATGATCTGAAACAGACAAGTCAATCTGAACAGTCTTTTTTGAGATTATCACTGTTGCCCTGCATAGGAGGTAGGAATAGTCTCCATCTTATATGATGATTTATTACATCACCTTGGTATTGCATGTCACAATCTACAGAACTTCATGTTTCAGCTCTCGCCTGAAATCAGATACTAGATGGCCTATCATCATCTCTTTCTAGCTGATGAGTTCCTGTCTTCGGGACAGAGAACAAAGGCAGGGAGCCCTCAGGTCTTGGACGTGAGCTCCTCAAGCAAAGCTGAAAACATTTGCTATCAGTATCTGAGCTAGAAAAATATGGAACAAAATGAAGGTCTACGAAATCTGAAAATGCTCCTAGAAAACAAACTCTTTATTTAAAAACATGGATCAGGGTAATGATATATTTTAGGGTATGAGTGTTCTAATACCATAACTTCCTGTGGTAATGATGCATTTGCCTCACATGAGAGAAGTTTATTGGGAACCATAAGAATTAAAGAGAATGTAAGTCCTAGTGCTATGACAAATGTTACTACAGAAAAGAAGACCTTTTCTTGGTTAAATGAAGAAAGAAGTATGTTATCTATTGTACACACTATTCCGAGGGAGAGAAAAATCATGATACTGCAGTATTAAGGATTGTTCCTGAAAATCTCTTGGTGTGGGAAGGAGGATGATCTGATGTTGCCTTACTACAAATGATTACCAGATGTGAAAGTATCGCAGTTTTTGCAAAACAGCATCATTCATAGGTTCATAGGTTCATAGGTGTGTACTAGACTAATGCCCATAGAAGTGCCCTGGTGTTGTGCCACCCAACATTAGTTCCCAGTGCCTCTAGCAAGGAGAGCCACTGGAGTAATCCCCGGAGTGAACTTTCTATTACCCATCCACTCATCAAGATTTCTTTTGAAGACGGTCAGCAAGGAGCTCTGCTTGACATGTATGGGAAGTCTATTCCAGAGCATGGGCAGTCTCTTGATGAGGAACCTGTCCCTTCAGCATGTTCTGTTGATTGTAGTAATGAGGCTGAGGTCTAGGGAGCGTGTGGTGTAGAGGGATTGGGATTTCTTTAGATGTAGTATTTCTAACAGAACTGGGTCAGACATGGCTTTGTAAGTCAAGCAGAGATCGCCTCTAAGTAGGTGATATGAGACAGAGAATAGCTGGATTCTTTTGAGTCTGTCCATGTAGGACATGTGTTTAATGCCTAGGATCCTCTTCATGAGGTACTTCTGTGGCCTCTCCAGCTGTTACAGGTGTCTAGTGAGGTACATGCCAAATGGGGCATTATACTCGATGATTGATCTAATGAAGGAAGAGTAGAGAGAGATGATGACCTCTTTCTTCCTGGATGCAAAACCCTTGGTAATGAGATGTGCCACATAGAAGGACTTTCTGACCACAGTGGCAATGTAGTGGTCGAAGGAGAGGTTGCTGTCAACCTACGTCCCCAGATATCTTATAACACCTTCAGTGTTCAGTGGGCTCCCATCGATGGGTTCTGTAATGATTCTGGCTGGATAACACAGTCATCCACATATGCCCACAATCATCCACATATGCCTAATATAGATCTCCACTAATATGAGATGAACACTAGAATTAAAAAAGTTGAAAAACACCTAGGGGCAGTTGGAAGAATAAATATAAAGGAAGTAAAGCGAAAGTAGGATTGTGATACAAAGGTAGACATCCTGCATACTCATATTTAGTAGAAAGGCATTCCTTATCATAAATGAAGTAAAGTTGGTAATATCAACACCTTGAACTTTGTTTGTCTTTAGCTTTGTGGGATCTATAAGTATCAAGCAATTGTTTTAAAACAAGCAAACCTTGCAACCATAGTCAGTTGAGTTCATCTACATAGTTTCAGAAGTCTATGTACCAGACTATATGCTCTAGTGGACTATTCCAAGCTTAGTCAATTTCTCTTGGTGAGAATCAAGCTCTGTACTTTTTGTTTGTGAGGTAAACACCTTAACCATTTGGTAGGAAAATGTATAACTGCAATGCAATATGTAGGCTTAGTGTATTAAAATGTACAACTGCAATATGCAGGTTTAGTGTATTAAGGGTTAAAATGAGTTAATACATTTATTCTGCTTATTCTGTGTGAAAATATGCAGCTGCTAGAAGCTCTGAAAGGAGAACAATGGATGCCTGTAAATCCACCATGGTCAGCAGAAAGTGTATTGAGGTCAGGACTGTACCTTGAATGTATCATATCAGAACTAGAGAATGAATTGTGAGAAACTAAGGGAAGCTGAAACAAACTCAAGGCCAGGTTGTTTTTCTCAAAAAAAAACATGTTTTTGCAAGACAGCAATTATTTGACCATGTCAGCAGCAAATCTAATAATAGCATCTTTCTGTGAACTTGTAGAAAACTGTATAAAAACTGTAGGCTGAACTATGGAAAATCAGACAAACCTTGTATCTGCATGCTTTGTCTCCTTGCTGCAAGTAATAAAGGGTGCCTTGCTTGAACCTAACGTGCATTGATCTTTGTGTTTTCCTTTACAGATTGGTCCTTCGGACCGGAATCCCTCTCTTCACCTCGGATCAGGTGGCTGAAACCGTACGGAGAAGAAACCAAATCGGTTCTTCTTATATGTAAAGTCCTCCGACTGAATTGTCATCAAAAGAGGCCAGTCACTTTCTGATCTCTGACTGAAGGACGGGTTTTCTGCAAATCAGTGATCGATCATGTGGGCTCAGGTAAGGTGAATCTACTTTTTTTCTGTTTTAGGATCAGGGACTAGATGTGTATTGTTTTTTGTCAGATTGTATTTTTCTTACAGTCAGGGATAAAAAAGGTAGTCTTGTCATAGATCAGGAGAAACAGAATAAGAAGACTTTAGGTAGTCATTCTGAAGAGACTATAACAAAATCCGTGGTACACGTTAAAACTAGAGAATCAAGGTGAAGTTACGTAACAATCAAAAGTAAGGGAAAATGGGTAATAACTGTGCAAAAATACCCAGAGACCCATCGTTAACGGAAGATGCAAAATATATGCAGTCACAGCGCGCAGACAATGTCAGATACTTTATAAAAAAAATGGGTTATTAAATACGAATTTGACGGAAAATTGGAAAAATCCTCACTCATCAAACTTATTAAACAACTTAAAACTGATTCTAAAGGTCAGGTAAAAAAAGCAACGACAGTTAGGAATTCCCCAGGCACACAGGTGGCTGGAGGAAGTAAACCGTAGGGACCAAAAGAACAAGGATTCAAAAACAATGTTTTTAGATAGGGAGGATAACAACCTAGTAATAGCAACAGCACCTCCGCCCCCCCCTCCCTTACCAGAATATGGAGCGAGTAGACAGGTAGATCCACCTCTGCTATATCCTGTGGTCACTGAGGATAGGGACGCTATAAAACTAGTTAAAATAAGGGATCCCATTGAAACTAGGTCCCGAACAAAAGCAGGTAATCGAGAGTCATGGCAGAAATTTAAAGACACACAACCTGCGGGAGAAGAAGAAGAGGAAATATGTCCACTCATAGAAGTACCGAACCCCCAGGCTGGGCAGGATAATCAGGATTCAACCATCTTAGTATACAGACCCTGGACTCCAGAAGATGTCCGGAAAGCTACAGAAGGGATTCTCTACCCGAAAATTAATTTTAGAAAATTCTCAGACGATTTACAAGGAATGAGGCTAAGCTATCATTTAAATGGGGAAGAAATAGAAAGGGTAGTTCGACAAATTGTAGGGCCAGACTGGTACATGATTTGTGGCAATTGGAATCCTCGTGATGCTGAACAAAAACCCCTTCCTCATAGCAGTGCAGATTTAGACGCTAGAGTAAAAGGACTTACAGACCGCATCTCTGAAAAATGGAAACCTAGGGCAGACTGGACGTTAATTAATCAATGCATCCAACAGGAGGGTGAGACAGTTGACCAATATTTCGCTAGGCTACTGGAATGTTTTAATAACCACTGTGGGATGCAGATCCCCGAAGACCAAAAACAAGATTCCCCATATGAACAGCAGTTGAAAAATGCATTTTTGAAAGGCAGTAGTGCACCTATAAGCAGTTTCATTACAAAACATATAGTTGATCATCGAACTGACAGGCTACAATCACTACTCGAATATGCTAGGCATGCTGAAAGGCATTTCAATAGCAAAAAGAAAAAGAAGGCTCAAGTATTTTCTGTAGAGGATGGAGCAGATGTTTATGTAGTACACCCCAGAAAGAAGGGCAGGAAAAATCCACAGGGAGGTAGGCAGTCTGATCAACGATCAGAAGACTTTGAAGGATGCAAGAAAAGGGGTGAATGTTTCAAATGTGGTAAAAAGGGACATTTGGCAAGGGATCGCAAGAAAAATAAGAAAGCAACTACGGAAGACAAGGAAGGTGAAGACTGACTATATGATAGTCAGGAATCATTAGAAGGGGCTAGTTCAGAAAGGACAAAATATGAATGTGAAAAAGGAAATAGAGGAAGTACAGGGAATTGATGACGGTGAAGTAGAAGATGAAGTACTAGACTTGGCTTTATTGAGCTTGGAGCTCTACTTAGCAGATACTAAACCAGAAGTTATACTTTCGGTGGAAGGCAGGGAAGTCAAATTTTTGTGCGACTCAGGGGCATCACGAACCCTGATACACCCCTCCAAATTGCAAGAAAACTCAGAATCCTCCGACTACATATTAGTCTATATCGGGAGCCCCTCTCCCGCAATATTACAATAACTGATCCTGTTTCAGGATTGACACAGAAAAGTAAGACTGTAGTTTCTGCAAAGTGCCCAGTGAATCTCTTGGGCAGGGATCTCATGCAGTTATTTGGTATAGCAGTAGTCCCAACCATGCAGGGAATGGAAGCACAGCGACAAACTGACACCTTTACGGTGCAATCAGGGGGTGAAATATTTTATTGGTATAGTCAGGACTTGGTCACAACTGGTCCGGGGACTGTGACCAAGGAGCTGATGAACGTAGCTATCAGTAAGTTTCCCTCCCTCAACATTGATAAACAACACCTGTTACATTGTACCCTATATTTTTGTAATACACCAGGACCCGATAAGGAATATGAAGAAAAATGATTTAAGAATCATACAAATAGATTGGTACTGTGTAACCTGTACTGGGACACAGAAGGGAATAGTGTAGTCTGTTCGCTGCCTCAGGAATTTTTAACACTTTATAAATCTAATCGATTACCACATGTTAGCCTGACCAAGAATAAAAATATACAGTGGGCAGACCTAGGGGAGAAAGCCACAAAATGGGAGAAACAAACAGAACTGGAACTGTCAGGACAGGGAATACAAGTACAAAAATTGAATTGGGTGACACAGACCAAGTCAGCTGTGCACTTGCATTCTCTCGAAGACAGCTGATGGACACTCCTACTGAAGGAGGAAGAAAACGCCTTGCGAGATATACCAGAGACTCTCTGGTCAATAGGGAAATCAGATGTAGGACTTATCCGTATGGCAGGGCCAGTTAATATCACACCGAAATCAGCATTTAGACCACAGAAAAGACAATACCCCTTAAGGAAAGATGCAGAGGCAGGGATAAAACCTATCATAGCAGCATTACTTAAGGGAGGGGTACTAGTGGAATCTCCTGATTCTCCGTGTAATACACCTTTATTTCCAGTTAAAAAAGCCAATGGAGAATGACGTATGGTCCAGGATTTGCAAGCTGTGAATGACACAGTAATACCAAGGGCACCCATAGTGCCAGATCCACACACTCTGTTAAATGACTTAAAACCTCAACAAAAGTATTTCTCTGTGGTGGATATTAGTAATGCATTCTTTTCAATACCGATACACCCAGATAGCCAGTATTGGTTTGCATTCACATTTCAGGGAAAAAGATACACATATACGCGACTACCACAGGGATATTGTAAGAGCCCTATAATATTCTCACAGGAAATGTCAAGTAACTTGGCAAGGTTTAATCCACCGAAGGGTAGTCAGATTTTACTTTATGTTGATGACATTTTGTTAGCGGCCCCCACCCTGCAGGATTGTAGGGAAGATACAGTAGCACTTCTACGATTTTTAGCCACTGAGGGACATAAAGTAAACAAAGACAAACTGCAGCTCTGGAAAAAACAGGTGAAGTACCTAGGATATGTGATATCCAAGGAAGGTAGAACATTAGATGAGGACAGAAAAGTGGCAATCTTGCAGGCACCAAAGCCTACCACCAAGAAGGAAATTATGTCCTTCTTGGGAACAACTAATTTTTCTCGAAGCTGGATTCCAAACTATGCCTTGGAATCTGCACCCTTAACTGACCTTATATATAAGACACCCATGGCAGCTCAAGATTTGTTACAATGGACATCAGAAGCAGAATCGGCTTTTTGTAAACTGAAATAATTAATAGCATCCTCTGTAGTTCTGGGATTACCAAATTATCATGAACGTTTTTTCCAGACTGTAGATTGCAAGCAGGGTTATATGACATCAGTACTAACACAACAACATGGGGATAAACAACGTCCCATTGCTTACTATTCATCACAGCTGGACCCAGTGGCACAGTCACTACCTCACTGTGTCCAGGCAGTTGTTGCAGCTGCAGTGGTGGTACAGGCATCAGCTTCAGTAGTTCTGTTCCACCCCCTCACTTTGAGGGTATCCCATGCAGTCACAATTTGTTGCAAGAAAAGGTGGCATTTATTTCCCCTGCTAGGAATCTCTCCTGCATGACTATATTATTGAGCCAACCTCATATGACAATTGAACGATGCACGACTTTGAACCCTTCTACTCTGCTACCAGCCCCTGCAGACGGCACACCGCACCGCTGCCTGCAGGTAATTGAGCAAAAGACACTACCTAGAAAAGACCTCACAGATGTCCCCTTGGAAAATGCTGAGGTGACATACTACGTGGATGGCTTGTGCAAAAGGGGCCCTGCAGGACAGAACCTAGTAGGATATGCAGTAGTCTCTGATACTGAAGTTATAGAAGCAAATTCTTTACCGCACCATTTATCTGCACAGACAGCAGAATTGATTGCCCTGACATGGGCATGTACTCTAGCAAAGGGTAAATGTATAAACATTTTTACTGATAGCCAGTATGCTTTCTCCACTGTACATGTGTTTGCACAGTGGTGGAAAAACCGGGGAATGATAACATCTACTGGCAAACCTATAAATCATGCGCAGTTTATTTTAGATCTTTTAGAATCTATTCAGTTACCTCAGGAGGTGGCCATTTGCAAATGTGCAGCTCACACCAAGCAACAAGATAATATTTCAAAAGGTAATGCAAGAGCTGATACAGCTGCAAAACAAGCAGCTACAAAGGTATTTCTTTTAAATGAGGAATTACAACCCTCTGAAATTTTGAATATGGATATGTTAAAAACAATGCAAACACTTACTATGCAAGCTGAAAAACAGCAATGGATAAAACGAGGAGCAGTCCTCGAAAATGGGCTATACATCTCTAAGGAAGGAAAACCAATACTACCCTCTAATTTGTTCCGTTATGCGGCATTGTTGGGCCATGGGCAGTGCCATGTCTCAACAGGGGGGATGATACAGCTGGTGAACCAAGTGTTCACAACTTAAGGATTTACAAACGATTCTAAACAATTTTGTTTAATGTGTCAGATTTGTAACAAACACCATGAACAGGGGGCGATAAAGCCCAAACAAGGGAGTTTTCCCACACCACCATATCCATTTCACACTATCTGTATGGCTTTCATAGAATTGAACAAATGTGAGAATAAGAAGTATTGCCTTGTCATTATAGATATGTTTTCCAGATGGGTGGAAGCCTTTCCAACCAAAAACCCAGATGCATCTACAGTGGCAAAAGTACTTGTCAAGGAAATTATTCCTATGTTTTTCATTCTGGAGAGAATCTATAATGACAATGGTACACACTTTGTAAATCAAACCATACAGCAGCTGAGTAAGTTTTTTGGTATTTCTTTAAAAAATCATTGTGCATATCATCCGCAGTCTGCAGGGCTGGTTGAAAGACATAATGGTATACTGAAAAGCAAACTGAGGAAATTGATAGCTGAGACAGGGAAAACCTGGCTGTACTGTTTACCCCTGGCACTGTTGAACATGAGAACCATCCCTACAGCAAAAGGACTTACTCCTTTTGAGAAGCTGCATGGGAGGGCTTATTACACACCCCAGTGGAAACCTCTCATGTCATCAGACCAGGAAGCTGATTTTACGTTAGCTGAATATATGAAAAAGTTGTTGAGTTCTAAACATCTGTTGCAGTTTAATTCTGTTTCAGGTCAAAAACAAACCGAAACATCGGAAGTGGCAGTGACGCCAGGAGACTGGGTGTGGATTAAAATCGTGAAGCGAAAGAACTGGGCATTGCCAAAGTGGGAAGGTCCTTACCAGGTGCTTCTTTCAACACCTACTGCAGTCAGAATAGCAGAGTGAGCTTCGTGGATACATCTGACGCACTGCAAGTTGGTGAAGAACTTCAAGCTGGACAAAGACCTTACCTCTCCATCGGGACCCTAAGCACAAAAGTCTGGCTACAAAGGGGGGGGGGGTCAGATAAACAGGAGCTGATCCGTCTCAAACCCAGTGAAGCAATCATCGGTGCTGGCATCCTATAGGGCAGAGAGTAAGATCACGTGTCCTGGGTGAAGATGACGGAAGCAAGAAAGATCCAAATGCATCTTTTTGGAAGAGCCGTTGAAAACAGGAATGTAAAACAACCATTCCGCAGAAATATTGCATGACCATCCTGTTGACTGTATTAGTAAAAATAATCTTTTTATTGTGGCCATTTCTCTTCTCAGCCACACAAGTAGAATGAAGTAAACGTGCAAAGTGGCACCCAAATTTCAATACTTATCAGGCTACTAAGCACGCTTATGCAGACACCCTGAATATCTCCAATTGCTGGGTCTGTGCAGCTATTCCTACTGCACATGGAGGAATACCCTTAATACAGATTCCCTTAAATATGGATCAAACCTGGCAAGCACTACTGAAGGATGCAGTGAATGTGACATCGATTAAAAGAGTGACCCTATTTTTACCCAAGGCAAAAAGAGGAACAGTATGCTTCCAAAACTACGGAAAAATAGAAGTTGGAAATAGCACCTGTAATATGACAGTGATACATCACTGTACCGGGAATTCCTGCACCGCGACAAACGAAGGCCAGCAATTACAGGTTGGCAATAGCAATGACCTTACTGAAAGGAAGAAAATGGTTGATGAAAATCAAATCATGTATAGTAAAATGTTCTGGGCTATGACCCAACAAAAGCCCGGTAACTATAAAATCGGCAACATTTCAGTCGCAATTCCTGACTGCTACTTCATGTGTGGTGATAGAGCATATAAATGGCTACCAGGCAACTGGTCTGAAAGCTGTTTTCTGGCATATCTGATTCCAGCAATACGACATGTATCGACACTACCTCAGGGGAAAATTCGAAATGTTCGAGAAATCGAGAAACCTGCTAATCCGGTGGGACAAGTTGATGCATCTTGGATATATCACCATGATGTAGCCCATGTGAGTGACAAAGGACTGTCGCACATGGATCTGGGCAATGACGTCATATCTTGGGCGGGCATAATACCAGCATACGGAGCAGTGAAATTGATCTGGGAGCTGAGAAAACTATCTAAACTTCTTGAGACAATGAGTAATGTGACTTTTTCCGCCCTAGAATTGGTGACTGATGAACTCACAGCCATGAGGACAGTGGTGCTTCAAAGTCACATGGCTCTCGACTTCACCCTAGCGGCAAAAGGAGGGTTATGCGCTTTAATCCAGGAGGAGTGCTGTTCATTTATTCCTGACAACAAACATGAAATAGACAGCCATCTCGAAATAATTCAGCAAGTGTCGGCCATGACCAAACCAGGACCGAATCCATTAACAGACTTTTTCCAAAAATGGTTCGCGGGTTGGGGCAGCATCTTGATGAACATTCTGATTGCCATCTGTGTAGGGGCAGCCTTACTGATGGTATGTGGATGATGCTGCATCCCCTGTATAAAAGGACTAGTTGAAAATTTCACAGACGCTTCAATTTCAAAGACTTTATATCAGAATATTGAGTTAGAGGTACTGATTAAAAGCTGAAGAAATACTTTCACAAGCGTGAATTGAATGACTCTCTAACTGCAAATCCTGAGTGGGAAATGGTTAAGGGAAGAAAAACTGTTTATGCTTGTTTTGAAAGTTGAATAAAGTATTAAAAGGGGGGAAATGATAGGAAAATGTATAACTGCAATGCAATCTGTAGGCTTAGTGTATTAAAATGTACAACTGCAATATGCAGGTTTAGTGTATTAAGGGTTAAAAGGAGTTAATACATTTATTCTGCTTATTCTATGTGAAAATATGCAGCTGCTAGAAACTCTGAAAGGAGAACAATGGATGCCTGTAAATCCAGCATGGCCAGCAGAAAGTGTATTGAGGTCAGGACTGTTCCTTGAATGTATCATATCAGAACTAGAGAATGAATTGTGATAAACTAAGGGAAGCTGAAACAAACTCAAGGCCAGGTTGTTTTTCTCAAAAAACATGTTTTTGCAAGACAGCAATTATTTGACCATGTCAGCGGCAAATCTAATAATAGCATCTTTCTGTGAACTTGTAGAAAACTGTATAAAAACTGTAGGCTGAACTATGGAAAATCAGACAAACCTTGTACCTATATGCTTTGTCTCCTTGCTGCAAGTAATAAAGGGTGTCTTGCTTGAACCTAACGTGCATTGATCTTTGTGTTTTCCTTTACACCATTATACCAGCCCCTAACTCCAAGTAATTTCATTATCTCCAGCCAAATTCTTTCATCCAACTGTCACCACAATCCTTGATTTCCTCCACAGATATACAAGGGAGCAAGACAACTCCAGGAAGCAGATTCTACCAACACACATTTCACTGAATAAAAAAAGTCACAGAGTCAAAAATGAAGACCTTACTGAAATGAATGAATCATAGTTTTATAATGAAAAATATGTAAGAAATGGGGGTTGCTGATGTATACAGTAGCATGACAGGCATAATGAATTATTTTAGGAAAGCCATTAACATATCCAAACATATCCAAAAGGTGTGGGTTGGTTTAATGGTTCCCTTAAACTGTGACATGGCTACTACAGACCTGACTGAAGTTAGATTAGGTCAGAATGCATGCCTACAAAATGGATGATTACTTAGTGTAATTTTTTATTTAAATTATTACTTTAAGGATAGTGTGTGTCATAACTACAATATATTTTATTTATTTGCTGTTTACAGTGTTTTAAATGGATTATATGTTAGGGGGTGTGTATTCTGTTGCTCTTTTACATTTGTGACTTTCATTTGATGAACTGTGACTTAATAGAGTCTGTTTTGACTTTTCCTAACTAGACATATGCTATTGTACTGCCTTTAGTAATGTGCTCCATAACTTTACAGTCTCTGTGAAACATTATTTCCCTACATCACTTGTAAGTTATCCCCCTTCCTGTAACCATCTGTTATTCATGTCCCATCCCCCATTCTTGTTTTTATCTCTATATCTCTTCGCTCTTCTACATAATCTGTGGCAGTACAGTACATCCAGATTTCATTTGTTCCTTCTTTTTCTCTTTCAGAGTATATATCCCAAGATGACTCATGTCTATTATTATACTTTATCCTGTCAATTTTCATCGTTTTTGTATATGTTCCAATTTGACTCATCTCCACTATTAGACTTCATCTTCTCTATCCTCTTTATTATTTGACAATTCTGCACATGCTCTATTATGCTAATCTCCTTCCCTCAGTGTGTTCCTCATAACTAGGTAAACAGCACTGCAAGATTAATAAACTATAACTTATGAGGCAACATTAAGGTAATAAACAATAATGCATTACCAAACAATTCTGTATGGTTGTGACTTGTCATCTGTTTTAATAAACAAAAAATGCTAAAAGTCACCTAAAGATTATGAAGTAAATATATTGCTATAAAGAGGAAGAGTTCTACACTGATCCCTACAAACATGGGACAAATACGAGAGATAAGGAAAATGAGTGTGTGCACAGAAAACTGCACAAACAATGCAGCAGAAAATGATATTTTCAAAAATATAGCACTTCATTAAAACAATTAGTAATTAGTTATAAACCAGACAAAGAAGATGCATATACCCTGGGATTCATTAACGCCTACACTATGTGTACACTAGGTGTACACTGTTCTGAGTGAATAGACAGCACAAGCATAACTCATACCTTCTTCTTCCTAATTCTACTTTTCCTACTGATTTTCTTGCAGGTTTAAATGCTGAGGAAGATTCAAAAAGGTTACCACAAAGTATAGACTGCATGTACACTTAGTATAATCTTTCTGAGTGACTAAAAAGCACAAAAATGTGGTGGGGATGTTCTTGAATACAGACAGTGTGCACAGTGTAGGTGTTATTGAATCTGGCCAATAGTGTTAATGCTAGTACTCTTCCACTGTAACACTCTAACTTCTATGCTCCAAGAACAAAAGATAAAACATATTGTACCATTATTTTCAATACTGCAATGCAGTCCCTCCCCAGGATTTACTAATCTTCCGTGTAAGACTGCATTAGTCTTACATGAAAATGCCAGTCTAAGACTATGATGGCAGCATGCCATGCATATTAATGAGGGTGCTCTGCCTCAACTCTAAAGCTTACATGGAGCATGGACGAGTGTAGGGGGCATGTCAGACTGCCGAGCAGTCCAAAAATCCACGCCCCTGCAATTTTGAAACTCGGGAAATGTCTAGTTACATGAGCGAGTCCGCTCACATGTGTACATTCTAACACTACACTCCCCCATATATTAAACCCTGTACAAATATAAAAAGTAAAAGAAATGTTTTTTTTTTCATTTCCGATATAGCTGCCCGTATTTGCGTGTGTTTGTGGAACAGTTAACAGTTTATACACCGAAGAGGATAATAAGAAAAATATATGCAAATTAAGTGAAATAGAGATAGCATAGTGGTTAGAGCCTTCACACAAAGAGGAGGCATTCCCGGTTTGAGTCCCACCCTTACATGTTCCATTTTCTGTTGGAAATCTGTATACAAAAATATTTCCTGACATTTATTATTTAAAATTTGGAAAAAGCATTGAAATGTTATATGTAGTAGTGAACGAATTTTATATATATATATATATATATATATATATATATATATATATATATATATATACGTATACATACATATATAGATATATATATATATATATATATATATATATATATATATATATATATATATATATAGGAAGGTGAAATGGTTATGCATACTGATGCATGAGTAACTTATTTTAAGCAATGTAAAGCACTGCTAAGCATATTTTACCAATACTGAGCATATTTACATTTAATTGCTCATAGCTGAGCACTGCGTTAACTAGCGCAATGTCTTTGTGCGGAGCTGCGCATCGCGCCAACTAGCACAACCAAAACATGTTTGCTCAACGTTGGGCAATGTCGGGCAATGTCGAGCAACGCCGAGCAAAGTCGGGCAAAATTGAGCAAAGTCGGCTAAACACAGCCACACCTCCTTTACTGTACATTAACCATTCAGGTCTGGCCAGTAGGAAAATAAAAAGCAGTGACAGGGCTCAAACTCGGGATACTGTGCACTATAGTCACAGTTCATAACCACTAAGCCATGACAGCATTTCATAACCATGCACTTTCAACAGACACATATCTATCAAAGGAATATTAAACATTGCTAACATCAGCTAAGCAGGTGTGCCTACAGCTGAGTTTTTCAAAACTGGCCAATCACAAATAAGTGCAGGAAATGAGGCATATTTAAGCTCCACAGGTGGGAATACTTGCCATAACTGGTTGTAGCTCTCTTCTGCAGTCAGCATGGCCGGTGTTGGAGAAGGCACTCGATTTCAAGTGCAACATTGGGGCATTGAGGAGACCAAAGTAATGGTTTGGCTCCTTGTCCACAATCATGAGGAAAGACTCCTGTGGGGCCAGTACCAGGGCACCCAATACAAAACGGAGGCCTGGAACTGTCTAGCTCATGATCTCACCAGTGCCACTGGTGTTCTTAGGACTGGTGAGCAGGTCAGGCACCATTACTCTGACCTGAAGCGATGTAAGGAGGATCAACTGGACCAGTGGATCCAGGAGGCCCATGGGATGGCAAATGCCCCAGTACTGAGTAAGTAGCCATTGTATTAAGTAGTTAAGAATTGCTGTGCTTGTCTATACTATGGATAGGTATGTCTCAGTATCACTGCATTTACTTCACAGCTGCAGGTGTCCGGGCTATGAATCAGCAAGCCCATGAAGATAGGCTGCAAAGGCTGTGTCACCAGGCAGGTTAGTAATTATTCTGCATGTACTGTTATATAAAATAAATGAGAGAGCCTTCAAAAAATGTTTTAACCCAATAAATAAAGGTATAATAATTCTTTAATAAAGGTATAATTCCTGGAGTGCATCTGTGTGATTTTCTTTGATATGTTGTTGTACTGTTGCATTTCAGAAATAGTACTGTTGTATTAAGCAGTGTTAACCCACACTTGGGTAGGCCTATATAAAGTGGATGAAGGGAGTGCCAGTAGCTTTTATGCATATTTACAACCCTCAACTGTTGGTTCATGCTCAGCATGCACAGGTTAATCTGGCACATGAGTAGCTTGGTATTGTGTTCCCCAGAAATATCAGTGTGCTGCTAGAAATGTAGGGAGCTGTTAACATATAACTGATAATTTCACCTGAACATATCTAGATAATTATATGAAAGTAGAGCTGTCAGTGTACCATCTCAGCAGTAGTGTGTGTGACCAACTCTCAAAATATTTAGCAGTAACATCTGCATCCTGGACAGTTTGTATGTCAGATACAGCTCATGTATATAATGATCTAGAAAAATCCAATTGCACAATAGAAGGACATTGGTAGTGTAATAATACATGCAAGGGACATATAACTGCAGTTAATAGGAATGTAGTGTAAACTAGAAGGATATATAAGTTGTTAATTGAGATATCTTTTTCCACCCTACTGTATGTGCATAAAAATGCAATTCCACACCTCAATGGGTATGACTAATCTCAAAATATTTGTTGGGACATATGTCCTATTGGTTTATAAATATTTGCATTTATTTCTATACATATGCCCTGTTCAAATACCACAATATTGGTGGCCTGTTGCCATCAATTAAACCTGCATGCTGTTGTAATGTCCACTATTGTTCTATGTATGCATGTGTTATGCTTGCCTTTCAACTGTTGAAACTCTGGTGTGTTGGGTTAATGGGAATACTTCTGCATGCTGTTATAACTAACTGGGAATGCTGTTGACTGTTACTAACCCATATCTGTATTAAATTCTCCAAAATATAGTTCGTATGGGAAGGCCGGTCCCAGCAGACCCACCTCTCCCACCTCAGCTGGCCATGGCACCTGGCACCAGCAGGTCTGGTGCCCAGCCTGGGACCTCCTCCTCTGTTGGCCTTGTGCCATCTTCGGGTGGAAGCGCTGCAGGGGATGGGGCTCGGGCCCCCATGCAAACGTAGGTGGAGGAGGGCCACCTATCAACCTTTGAACAGTCTGGGCTGTGTTGCAGAACCTCTATGCCAGCTTGAGGCATGAGTGGTGTAACTACCGGGTCAGCCTGCCCCTCCTACACAGCCCCCAACACAGCCACCCTCTGGGCTGTGAAGGTGCAGTGGTGGCTGCCCATGGGTGGGGATCTCAATTCCACTGTTGCCATCTGTGGGCTCATGGGCTTGCGATTTCCAAACATCCCTCCCCGTCAATGGTGTTCACCCACCACATGTGTCATATTCCACCCCTGTATGCATCTTGTTTGTCTTGTCTGTTTACCTCCCCAACCTACCTCTCCAAATATACCTACTACCCCACATTCCACTCTCACCTGAAAAAAAAAATGGCAATCTGCTCCCAAAAAAAAATTACACCCCATACATAGCTGCCCATTTTGCACACATGTCCCCTGGACACATAAAATGTAATTTAATTGGCATTGCAACATACGTTGTTGTCCTCACCCCTCTCTCAGGGGTTGAAGGTTTCATATGTACCTCCAAATTTATTCCATATGTACAGCTGTTGCTGTTAAAGAAATGGGCAGCTATGGACCTTCCCTACACCCGTCTTACACATCCCGAGCTATTTTCCCTACTGTCTTTCCCTCTTTGTGCCCCTTTATCACCACTTTCCTATCTCACCATTTTTCTGTTCTTTCAAAGAAATGAGTGTGGGGGTTAGTGGGAGTAAGCACTATTAAGCAGTAGTTAGCGGGTTTGCACAAGTGTGTGCTGGTTTGCGCTTAGCTAAGCATTGCTAATCATCACGCAAACCTATGCAAACCCACTTACAACTGCTTAAAAGTGCCTTAGTCACTCTGTATGTGAGGGCCCTTGCTCTGCTCAGCAGCAAAATAAAACACCTCTGTCAGTCTCGAACCCCGGACCTTGTACACACTACACTGCATGAAGTACCCCTAAGCCACGGTAGATATACAACAAGTTGGCGCTGAAATAAATATATCATGCATCAGAATGAGTGAATGTAAAGGAAAAATAGGAATGCTATACCACACAACTTGTTCTGTGGATCTTTACCAACAGTTGTGGGATTACATTACACGGCTGTGATAAGAGAAGCAGCCATTCTAGCAGGAAATAATGTTACACCATCACTTTACAACCCCCACACAGTATCATAGCAGGACAAACACTGGCATATCTGTTTAGGGCAGAGGCCATACCTCCCAACTGTCCCTAATTTTCGGGGATGCCCCTGATTTTGAAACAAAATTTAGCTCTGTCCCTCTGAATCCCTCTGAAAACTACTGACTTTGGCCAGAAAGGTGGTGAATTACATGTAATGAGTAATGAAAATAATTAAGAGTTAGACACTTCTTTTACTTCAGAAAAGGTGTATTAATCCATATGCTCTGGTTCTCTCAAAGTCTCAACTTAATGGCACTAATATTTTAAAGGTGTCCCTGACTTTTTCTCTACTTTTCCCTGAGTCTGTTCAAATATGTACCTGAGTGTTTGAGAGGTCTGGCAGGGGCAGAAACACAGAGGCATATCAGCCTTTATGTTGTTACACACTGTGCAAATAGCTTTGGAAGGAGTTCCAGAAGCATACTCTTATGTAGGAATACAACACCGAAATACAAAAGGATGTATCCATGAACTGGTAGCAACCAACTGTAACAATGCCATTGCTCTAGTGCTGAAATGACCTGTATGGTGCACAGACAAAGGATAACAGGGTAATCTCTGGCTACCATGTGGATAGGTCCACAGTTGGAAGTTACGCAGACAGACTACTTGCCTTGATAAACTAACATGTACACAGCAACCCTGTAAGTCCAGCAAGATAAAATTCACACTATAATATGTATGCTCTCTGTACGTCTGCACCCCTACCCAAATGTAGAATATACCTGTGTGTGCAGGGTCTACCAAGGATGTAGGTAAGCATACTCACAGTATTGAAATGTGTCCAGTTTTCTTGTGCAGCTTATGCTAATGTCAACACTAAAAAAGCACAAACTGATTAGAACTGAGTAAATGAATATTCACAGTATAGCAGTTCACAAACAATTCTTGTGCCAAAGGAATACATCTCAATAACTAGCTTTATATGGCAGTTAATTGTAAAATTTGAAAAGAAAGTACATCCTCCCATGTCTCTTGGGTTGCATTTTGAGGGGCGAGTACATTTCTACACTGACAAGTGTGTACTGGAAGCAGCAACATTTAGGTCTGAGTACAAAATGTAAATCACTGGCTACACCCCTGGCTTCTGATATAAGAACTATACCAACCTTCTGTCTTAAACAATGATGTCCACAGCAAACAAGGATGATCTCCATCTTGGAAAGCTGAAAGGGCCACACCTACCTGAGTTAGCAATTTATAGTACTGGGTTGCTATGACAGTAATTACTGCAATTACTACACAGCAGGCTGCATGCAATTAGCAAATGGTGGCCACTAATTGGTGCAGTGGCCATCACATGCTCATGTGCAAATTCCTACAAAAGTAGGCTGCAATCGCTGCCAACCAACTCAATCACTCTATTGCAGAGACTGACAGAGAGAGACACAGAGAGAGAGAGAGAGAAAAGGAAAAAGAAAAAGAAATAATACCAAATCATACAAAGGAAAGGTATGTGACACATATGCATTTACTGGCAGGTAGTAGATGTTTTTGAAGAGTAGTCTACATAATGTGACCCATTCATATGTAGCAGCAGTACTTATCTATGCACAGATGTCCTGCTTAACTACTGCTATGGACAATACAGTGTGTACCTGTGGGCAGTGGCACATACCTGTGAAATGTGTAGCTCAGCATTAAATGTCAAAGATCTGATCCATGTTATCTGTGTTCTGTACAGTAGTGTGGCCAATGGCTGTTGGGGGGATTAGCGCTGCCATTATATAAACATGGGTGTGACAGAGTAACACATGCATGATAGTCATATTAAAGTGTAGCTTAGCATTGGCAACTGCTGTAGCAGTCTAGTATGCTTATCTAGCATTTGTAGCTATATATACCCCCTCTAATGTTAGTGTGTGTTCACATGTGACACCTGTTTGTGTTGCAGCAAGGCCCAACTGTTCAGCTGTGAGGTCCAGGGACTTACAACAGTGTGGACCTTGTGTGTGTATTACGGAGGAATGTATATGTGTCATATATATTCACATCTATATATGTGCATAGAGCAGGGGACATATTGCAATTGTTTGTGAAGGGTGGAGATATATATGTTGGTGAAGGTTAGTATGCGCATATTTGTATGTAGGTTTTAGTGTGTGACAAACAAGACAGCATACAGTGCTGGTATATGACATGTGGTGGTTAAACACTGTGGGTGGTTTGTTCAGTTTGTAATGTTGAAGCCAGTGAGGCCTGCTAAAGCTACCTGGGCTGTGAACGCCTTCAATGCATTTATCCCAAGACTGTGCGATTTAATTACATTACTGTACACCTCACATCCTTTGTATAATTGATATTCTCACTATGAAAGGTGAAATGTATATGTGCCTATATGTACACCAATGGATGTGTATATGTATATATATATATATATATATATATATATATATATATATATATAGTTATATATACTCATACACACCTACATCTACTTGCTGCAATACATTCTCTGTACTGTTAACTGACTGTGATGGTCAATGTATTTGTGAATATGTCAAAGATATGTATCTGTGGAAATGCTTAGTGGGAAACTGTTTATGTCATGGGATTATGGGTCTTTGCTTTGATCCTAGCAAATGCTGTGTATTCTGTTGCTAGGCAGAACAAGTGCTATTTCATACAGTGTGATTAAGTCCCTTGGTTTTAACTAGGGTGTGTCATTGGAGGCTAAAGCACTACATCTATGATTATTGATTGGTACTGATGTTGAATCCAAATCCTGTGTGTACTGTAGTACTACTTGAAGCTCTGGGCCTGCACAGCAAAGTATGGTGTATGTCCACATTGCTTGCATCAACTGTTTTGTGTAGTCCCTGTATTCATCACAGATTACATTTCTCAAGATTAAGGTTGTGTAAGTACTGACACACAGTACTGTATAGTACACACTGAAAGCTTATCTGGGTTGTCATACCTTTGTGTCCTGTAATTATGTCTGATGTGTGTGTGGGTATGTCTGTAACATGTCCTTTGACATATAAGTGGTAAAACCTATAACTGCATATCTAGCAACATTCATAGTGTATTACAGCAGTATGCGACCTATATTCCCAATTGTGCACATATTTTGGACATGGGTTTGCCATTAACAAGTTGTGTGGTATAAGAGTAATACATTTACTGGACCTTACACTCATTATGATGGATGATATATTTCTTTACACATCAGCTTGATGTATATCTGCTGTGGCTAGGTGGTGCATCATGTTGCATACAGTGTGCCAGGTACTCTTGTATAGTCTTATATAGTGATTTTATTTTGCTGCTGTGCAGAACATGGTTCATTAGATTGAGAGTGAGCCAGGCACTTCCAAGCAGTTGTGGGGTGAGCAGTAATAAGTGGCAGTTAAAGTGTTTCACTCTTGGTTAGCTAATAGGTTGCTATATATGGCAGTTTAGTGATATCTGTACTGTATAATGTTAAACGTGCCATATGACTTGCTCAGACATATTTTTGTATTTACGTCTTCCAGGGATCGTGGCACATCGCAGGAACCCCACTTACAGTAGTGCTGAAGATGACATAATTACTACCAGTATGATTCGGCACTACAGTCTCATGTTCTCATGAACCAGCCAGTACCAGCAGGAGCATACTGCAATGTGGCAAGATGTTGTCTGCAGGGTAAATGAAGTAGGTCTGCATAACCGGACATATGATCAGGTACGCCACCACTGCAGTGATCTTCTCAGACATGCCTGTCCGCATGCTGCTGATGTGCGGAGACAACAGCTTGCAACAGGAGGTGGTGTTAATATCCACCACCCCCCTCACCAGAGTGCAGGAGCTGCTCCTGAGCCTGGTGGCACCTGCCCAACAACAACAGCAGCAGACATACACCATGATGGAGGTTGGAGTCACCCAGCAAACACACATGGAGCATGCAGGTAACATGACATATCTGTAGACTACTTTTATCTGTATTGGTAGATCATGCATATGTGAGATGTGGAGCGTGTCATTAAAAGATGTGGAGCCTGTTGTTGTGCAATACTGATCATTTGGAACATAATCTGTAGCCCTGTGAATGTAAACTGTTGTTGTACTGTAAGATTGCAAACACACAGTAGCAATGCCACAAACTGTCTCATCTCTATGTAGGTCCCTCTGGGGTGACATCAAGGCAGCGGACAGATGCTGGTGAGTGTGTTCTACATTTATTATTGTAAATAAAAAGTGCATGTCATAGTTAAGGTGTAGGCCATGTACACATGTAACACACCTACCCATAATGCATGCTGTGCATGTTTGGTGTAAGACCATGCACATCTCGCTAATGTCATTAGCTGCCTCAAACACATGAAATACCCAGACCATCTCAAACAAATGTAGCTAGACTGTAGTGACCATTGGATAGGCACAGTTGATACTCAACATGCACATAACATACACATCTATGTCATATACAGGGTATTTTAACATGCTACACATAAAGGATTCCCAAACCCTCTGTAAAGACACACTACAGTATCCAAAATCTCATCCACACTTTACACATAATATACCTGTGGGGTAGAGGCTTATCAAGGGGCATTTAAACACTCTGCAACACACTACACATTCATGTCAGGGGAATGCTCCTTATTGGCCTCCTTACAAACTCATGTAACAACTGGTTGTGAAATGGTGAATGTAGCCAAGGTAGTACAGTTCCGGTACAGCATGAGTAGTGCTGGTTTGGGAAACATTTGTAGCCTTGAGTGACCACATGATGCTTCATGATGATGGCCTATGGTACTATACCTTATCCAGTTATTGTAACCACAGTACTACACATAGCTTTCATTGCTATACACCTTGTTATACACCTTAATGTTGCATGTGTGCACACATATGCACCTCTAAACAATATGCATACGAATCACCATTTGCACAACTGACACATATATGTCTTGTGATGCTATTGAGTTTTGAATACCTGCACAGAAATGTTGTGCCCATGTATGCATCGTGTTCCAGGGGGAGGCCCATCACCTAATAACAAAACACATGCATCAAAGCCATGTATACTGTTAGTAACAAGGACTGTCTACACTTGCATTGCATGCTGTTGAGCAACACATGTCCTGCATGCTGACATGTGTGATATGACTGTTTTGCTTGTGATACTGTACCTCACCATCACCTGCTATTGTGTATGTTCTGAGATTGCTGGTGTTGTGTCTGTCTGCTTTAGGGAGGAGTGTATTTTTGTGTGTGTGCATGTGTGCATGTGCGCATGTGCACATGTGCGCATGTGTGCATGTGTGCATGTCATCTGGCATTATGTTCAGGTCTTAAAGTGTGATTCCTGTTTTCCTCTCACAGGTGCCGAGGTGGGGCTGGTTCAGTACAGCAGGGAACCTGATGTCACTGAGACAGACAGTGTTCATGAGGATAGGTGTGTTGAGGCACAGGCAGGTTTGTCAGGGTCTGTTGTTGGGCCACCAATTGATAGTACACAAGTCTCCACCCCATCCATGCACACAGTCATACTGCCTGTACATCCATCATCACCATTGCCCTTAGCTGAGGGACAGTGTATGGTTGGCACTGGCCAGGACAGTGTGGTATCTATGGCACATGTATCAGGACACAGCAGCCATAGCCAAGATGTCTGGAATGGTAGCACATACGCAGATGCCCAGGGGTTCTCGTCAGAGCACTGCTGGTCTTCATGCCCCTGGCAGACGAACCACACCTCTTTCTACCACACGCATGTTCCAGGCTGTCATGGAGGCACAGGCATGAATGGAGCGGTACACCAGACAGGCACTAAGGGCAGAGAGGGCTCATAACACCTCTATAAATGACAGTATCCATGACCTAGCAGGTGCCATACGTAATTACACTGAGGTCATTGATAGACATTGGGGTGAGACATTGGATGTCCTCCACAATGTCATGTCCATGTGTCAGGACAGTGCGGGACAGTTGAGACATCGACAGGGATGTATGCCAGCAACATCAGCAGCTGGAGGTCGCCGTGGATGTCCAGCAAGTCACAACCGCTTTCGTAGTGCCAGTACCAGCCTGAGCAATGTTGGGGGGGCTGTCCATAGACCATCCTAGAAGACCACGTACATGTGGCTTTGGCCAGTCCCAGCAGGGACCTGGATCCAGTGGACATATGTCAACCTCTTTGGATAGTACCCAGTCTGGATTAGTACCTGATACTGTCTGTAGCACCCCTGCCAAGCACAGGTTCTGTATCCATGGCCAGAGACAGTGATCTGTAAAGCCTGCCAGGTACAGTCTGTAGCTGTCTCACAAATCCCTGTATATGGCAGCCACATGGTGGAACTGTGTGCATGCAGACACACACACATAAACAAGAAACATAGCATACATTACATCAATATTGGCCCATAACAGTACTCATGGCCCTCACACACACACTGACACACACACATGTCAATTGTATGGCTCAGTGTAGGCCTCTGGCAAACCAACAACACACCCTGTGCATATGACGAAACGTGGACCACCTCCTGTCATCTGTAACATTGATGCAGGAACAGGCTAACATGGTGCTGATGCACAGGGTGACTTTAATAAAGTATAGCAATGGTTGAATGTGTAGCATGTTGTCAGCAGTAAAGTGTAATGATATCCTTGAAGGTGTAGCTGAGCAGGCATGATGCATTAAAGCTGTAATTAGCAATGTTGTATTGTTTCCACCAGTGTTTATTCCAATTGTGTTTTGTTTGCCCATGTGCCACTTGGCTGATGTGTGTAGTTGTATCAGCATGTGTTATACAGTGGAGAGTAAGTGTGGGGGTGTGTGCAGCACAGGTCTGCAGGTGTACATTTGTGAACATGGTGGAGGTGCACTGTCTGCATGTACATGTATATTGGACACATGGGCAGGGTGACATGCCCTGTATTGGCCAGTGGTAACACTCCATACTTTCTATTGGTGGCCAGTATGCATTGTACTACACACATTTTGGAACTTGAGTACACATGTGTGTGTATGACACAGGTTGACACTGTGCTGTGGGTGATGCTGTTGTTGCTCTCTGTCATTGGTTTGCATTACTAAGGTTAACACTGTCCCAGCTGCATAATCCTTTATTAATGCACACTGTTCACCTACAGGGTTGCATGAACCATGCTATCACAAACACAAGAAATTCTCACTTATACAGTAAAAGTGCATTAGTCTCATGGACCCCTGCCATAAACTAAATATATAATAGAAGGTGTGAAGTTGTACCAAAAGAGTTGCATACCAAGAAGGTATAACCTCTCTGGTCAGTATCATTGGGAAAATACAATACCTCAATAAACATACAAGGCAAGCTTCAAAATACAAAATGGCAAGGATTCCAAAGACAACACTAAAGCTTTCTTCAGTCTTGTTCATAATCTACAGGGGAAATCTCAGATTGGGTCACAGTTAATGTAAATGGTCACAAAGTACACTTATCTGACTGATATTACCAATTCCTTGTCAGGCAGTTTGAATGCAGATTTCACCATCCTGTCATTACACAAGGGCCACATTTCCAGACCTGAAGAATGTAAAACCTGATGATTCACAGACAATGTAGTTAAAACATCTCTTTAACAAAGTACACACCACAGTGGCAATGGTACTGGACAGTGTCCTTGGCTGTGTCATACACAAGCTGACATATGAAGTCACCACTCACCTAAATGCTCTGTCCAGATGCAGCCTCTATACAGGTTACATACTTGTGGAATGACACACGGTAATGGTGTTCACAGCCCACAAGGGTTGAGCTACAACATCTTCTTCTTCTCCTTTCGGATGTTCCCATTAGGGGTCGCCACAGTAAATAATTTCTTCCTGGCCACTGCATCTTGTGCTATCACACCATCCACCTGCATGTCCTCTCTCACCACAGCCATAAACCTCATCTTAGGCATTCCTCTTTTCCTGTTACCTGGTGGCTTCATCCTTAGCATATATTTCACAATATACTCTGCATCCTTCCTCAGCACATGTACAAACCAACTTAATCCTGCCTATCTGGCATGGTCTGCTAACCTTCAAACCTGGCCTGACCCTCTAATATACTTATTCTTAAACCTGTCCACCCTCATCACACCCATTGCAAATGTTAACATAAATTGATTAAGGGTAGAACTACAACAGGTCCTGGAAACTCTCACCCTATAAGCCAGGCCAATGTTATCTGGAAGGCTATGGAACACAGCATCATGGAACTCATTAACAGAGACATTATGAACCTGCAAACACTGCACCATACCCACTTAGGTTCTGTAAAGGCCAGATCATGGCTCCTACACCTATTAGACTTCAAGCCAGTCAACAAGGCTATAGGTGAGGGAGGGTAGGTCAACACAGTCAAGCTATAGCTCACCAGCAATTCATACCCATCTCACATACCGGTATTATACATAACCTCAACAGACTGACCACAAACGATTGTTAGATGATGGCTTGAAAACTGACGCACAGTTGTAGGACATACAGTAACATTTGCAGCCTCCATGTACTATTCTATGCCAGTAACAAGTGGTATTCACCTGCACTCAGTTCTGGGACCACTCCTGTTTGGCATATAGCTTTCTTAGGTACAAGCAAACACAGTAGGGATATGTCTTCCCACGTTTGATGACAATGCATACTGTGGGCTATACTTTATTCTCCAGATGACGCACACATCCTCAAAAAGGATATCATACAGACAGATATCTGGTGTCAAACTCATGCTGTAAAGCTATAAGCCTAAGAAAGCATAGTTATCCACTTTTAGAAAACAAAGTATCCCCAGAGTACCACATAGGTAGTAGCCCCCAAAATGTGGAACAGGTACTAATGTATACATAGAGGCATGTGTTAAGTCATCTCTCCTTTGATGATCACATTACCAAAGGGTTTTGGAAATCCCTCTGTGAAGCACATAAGCAATAAAGGGTTTGCATGCAGATCCACAGAGGTTGTTGCACACCTATAATGATTAGTCATCTTTGCCAGACTTTGCTAGCTTTGGAACAGGTTTCAAATATACCTCAAGCATAAACCCTCACTCACACTCTTCAATAGAAACCGTGATGAGTGGATGTGAAATGGAAGACGTAGCCCAGGGATCACTGCAGTGGCTAAGCTTGTCACAAGATTACAGAAATGACCTAAGGTCTGGAAGGCGCCAGCACGCTCTGGCAAAGATAACACATGCATTCATGGAGAAAGCAGAGTACCCACCTATGAAATACTTGAGGTCACATGTATGTATATGGATTTGCCCCACAGCTACCTTACATGTGTAATGCACATACAGTTGTCATTGTGATATGTCATACACTAGAAAAATCAACAACCCACTCCACATTGGCCAACGGTGTCACACACCTGGAGCACAGACACACACACAGTCAGCAAGTGTTAGATTCAAACTCTTTCCTAACTACATTATGATACTGCAGCAGTATGCATTTACACAGATGGCAAGTGCAGAATTCAAACCCCTACCTAACTAGGTTATGATACCACAGCAGTATGCATTTACACAACACGCTATACACATTGTTGGGGTTTCATCTTTCCACAGGTATATTTGTAGGTTGGTGACATCATGAGACTTGACAAAGATGAGTATACCACTTTTAAGGGGTGTGAGTAGTCTCCAAAAAGGTTGCTCCTCCCCAGGGAGACACACACACTCACACAGTTGGCAATTGCAGGATTCAAACCCCTACCTAACTAAATTATGATACTACAGCAGTATGCATTTATACAACATGCTACACACATTACTGGGATTTTGCCTTTCCACAGGTATATTTGTAGGATGGTGACATCATGAGACGACAAAGATGAGTATACCACTTTTAAGGGGTGTGAGTAGTCTCCAAAAAGGTTGCTCCTCCCCAGGGAGACACACACACTCATACACAATTGGCAAGTGCAGCATTCAAATCCCTACCTAACTACATTCTGATACTACAGCAGTACGCATTTACACGACTCGCTATACATATTACTAGGATTTCACCTTTCCACAGGTATATTTGTAGGATGGTGACATCATCAGACTTGACAAAGATGAGTATACCACTTTTAAAGGGTGTGAGTAGTCTCCAAAAAAGTTGCTCCTCCCCAGGGAGACACACACACTCACACAGTTGGCAATTGCAGTATTCAAACCCCTACCTAACTAAATTATGATACTACAACAGTATGCATTTATACAACATGCTACACACATTACTGGGATTTTGCCTTTCCACAGGTATATTTGTAGGATGGTGACATCATGAGACTTGACAAAGATGAGTATGCCACTTTTAAGGGGTGTGAGTAGTCTCCAAAAAGGTTGCTCCTCCCCAGGGAGACACACACACTCATACACAATTGGCAAATGCAGCATTCAAATCCCTACCTAACTACATTCTGATACTACAGCAGTACGCATTTACACGACTCGCTATACATATTACTAGGATTTCACCTTTCCACGGGTATATTTGCAGGATGGTGACATCATCAGACTTGACAAAGATGAGTATACCACTTTTAAAGGGTGTGAGTAGTCTCCAAAAAGGTTGCTCCTCCCCAGGGAGACACACACACTCACACAGTTGGCAATTGCAGGATTCAAACCGCTACCTAACTAAATTATGATACTACAGCAGTATGCATTTATACAACATGCTACACACATTACTGGGATTTCACCTTTCCACAGGTATATTTGTAGGATGGTGACATCATGAGACGACAAAGATGAGTATACCACTTTTAAGGGGTGTGAGTAGTCTCCAAAAAGGTTGCTCCTCCCCAGGGAGACACACACACTCATACACAATTGGCAAATGCAGCATTCAAATCCCTACCTAACTAAATTCTGATACTACAGCAGTACGCATTTACACGACTCGCTATACATATTACTAGGATTTCACCTTTCCACAGGTATATTTGTAGGATGGTGACATCATCAGACTTGACAAAGATGAGTATACCACTTTTAAAGGGTGTGAGTAGTCTCCAAAAAGGTTGCTCCTCCCCAGGGAGACACACACACTCACACAGTTGGCAATTGCAGGATTCAAACCCCTACCTAACTAAATTATGATACTATAGCAGTATGCATTTATACAACATGCTACACACATTACTGGGATTTCACCTTTCCACAGGTATATTTGTAGGATGGTGACATTATGAGACTTGACAAAGATGAGTATACCACTTTTAAGGGGTGTGAGTAGTCTCCAAAAAGGTTGCTCCTCCCGACGGAGACACACACACAGTTGGCAAGTACAGGATTCAAACCCCTACGTAACTACATTATGATAACACAGCAGTACACATTTACATGATGCACTATACACATTACTGGGATTTCACCTTTCCACGGGTATGTTTGTAGGTTGGTGACATCATCAGACTTGACAAAGATGAGTATACCACTTTTAAGGTGTGTGAGTAGTCACCAAAAAGGTTGCTCCTCCCCAGGGAGAGACAGACACACACACACACACACACACACACACACACACACACACACACACACACACACACACACACACACACACACACATTTGGCAAGTGCGGTGTTCTTAATCCAAACTAAGTACTTCTTTACACTTCAGCAAGCAATATGGAGTTACAGGGTGCAATACAGACATTACTTGCTGACAGTCTGCACAAAGTTTTTTTTCACATTTGCTAACTTCAGCAGGCTTATCATACTAGGTGTATTGTGAGTGTATTGTATGCATAGGCCATGACCATATCATATATGGGTTGATGCACCACATGCTGGCACACACAGGGTCAAACCTTGAGTAGCATCTTACCTTCACCTACATGATACTGCAATATAACAGAAAGATGATAAACTTCAACAATTGGCTGAGCTTCTGGTGTCAATCAAAGGGGATCCAGTCTGCCTGTGATGACATGATAGACAAGCCTTGTTGCTTCGCTACAGATGGTTTGCATCTGTCGCCCCTACGCTTCTGAATACTGGCCAAGGCTCTTGCTGTCCCCATATTACCTTTTTTTAGGTAAGGCACAAAGATTCATAGGTTCATAGGTAGGTACTAGGCTATCGGCCCTGGGGCCTATACAAGCCCAGCCAAAAAGGTACCCTGGCTTTTGCCACCCAAGAAATTCATTTTCCTGTGCCACTGTCATCCAATCATCAAGATTTTTCTTGAAGAGTGCTAATGAGGAGCTTTGTTTGATATAGATAGGCAGTTTATTCTGGAGTATGTGAAGTCTCTGGGACTGGAATCTATCCCTCCAGCATGTTCTGTTTATTGTGGTGACAAGGTTTAGGTCCCTAGAGCGTGTAGGTTCATAGGTTCATAGGTAGGTACTAGGCTATCTGCCCAAGGGCATTTATAAGCCTAGCCAGAATGTGTTGGCTTTAGCCTCCCTTTTAAATTAGTTTCCTGGGCCTCTGTCTAGCAGGGCCACTGAAGTGATCCCAGGGGTAAATTCACAATTTCCCATCCACTCGTCAACATTCCTCTTGAAGAGAGTCTGAGAGGGGCTCTGATAACATCGACTGGGATTCTGTTCCAGAGTGAGTGAAGTCTCCAGGACAGGAATCTATCCCTCCAGCACATCCTGTTTATTGCTTTACTGAGGTTTAATTCACTGGGGTGTGTGGCTCTAAGAGATTTGCTTTTCTTGAGGTGGAGCATGTCCATTAATTCTGGTTTGGACATGGCCTTATACATCAGGCCTAGATCACCTCTGAGCAGTCAGTAAGCAAAAAGTAGAGCTGGAGTTTCTTTAGTCGAGCTGCATAGGGCATCTCTTTGAGGCCCATGATCCTCTTGGTGAGGTACTTCTGTGGTCTTGACAGCTGTTGCATGTACCAGTTAAGGTACATACCAAATGGGGCATTGTACTCTATTATGGGCCTAATGAGTGATGAGTAGAGGGGCACTATGACCTCTCTTGATCTAGAAGTGAATCCTTTTGTGATTAGGTGGGCTACATGGAAGGAATATGTAACCACTTTGACAATGTGATTATTAAAGGAGAGGTTACTATCTACCTGGGTCCCCAGGACTCTAATTACATTTTCCGTACCTAGTGGATTACCACCTATATGGTAATTTGTGGGCACTTTGTTTTTTCCAAAGGGGATGACTATGCATTTTTTGGCATTCAGCTTGAGGCCATGGTTATGACACCAGGTATCTGTCTCTGTAAGTCCCTTCTGGAGGATGTCTGTGTCAGCCAGAGAGTTGATTATGGCCCCCAGTTTGCAGTCATCTGTGAACTTGGTCAGCCATAGTCCTCCCGTGCTTGCCTGTACCTTAGAGAAGTATATACACTGAACAGGAGGGGTCCCGGGACCGAGACCTGTGTGATGCCACTTGTGACTGGTTTAGATTCGGACATGGCACCCGTAACTCTGACCATGTGTGTTCTATCCATGAGCCAGTTGGCCACCCATCTCATGACATAGGGGTTAATGTTCAAGCTGGTAAGCTTGTCTATGATGCCAGAATGTGGAATGGTGTCAAAGGCCTTAGTGAGGTCCAGGTAGGCTGTGTGGACTACCTTCCCTTCATCTATGGCTTGGTAACTGTTTCAAAGAAGTCAACTAGGTTTAGGAGGCAGGATCTGCCTAAAGGCGAATTGGGTAGGGTCTAGTGTCTGGAGCTTCCCAATGTCTCTGTTTATGAGTTCCATGATTATTCGCTCCATAGCTTTGCAGACCAGGCTGGTCAGACTTATAGGGCGATAGTTCCCAGGTTCTGTTGTGGCTCCACCTTTGTGGAGTGGGATGACTGTTGTTGTACGCCATTCTTTGGATATATAGCCTGTGGTAAGGCTGAGTCTGAACAGTGAATTTAGGTGAGGGTTTGGTTGGCAATGTCAGTTGGTTCAGTGTATTTTTTTGCCATTTTGCAGTAGCTCAAAGCATATCTGAGAGTTGCCACCTAAATGTTTGATATAGCTAAAGAAGGCTTTGTGGTTATCTTTGGATTCCTTGACAATTTTTCTTTAGAAACTGGCCTTGGATGATTTTATGAGCGATCGTAGTTTCTTGCTAATAATGATCAGTGATGCCTTTTTGGAATTTTGCTCTATCATGTAGTAGTTTCCTCCTTCTGTTGTATAGCTTATTTATGGCCAAGGACCACCAGAATGGTTTCCTCTTTTTGGAGGAGTGAGTCTTGGTTTTACTCGGGATGGCTCAATCCATGCATCCCTGTAGATGCTCATATAATGCACTTGTAAATGATTCTGTGGATTGGATAGCATTATCCTGTAGCAAGGGGGTTTTGAAACTTTCCACTTTGGTCTTGAGAAGTGTGAAGTTTGCTTTTGAAAAAGTTTTTCACAGTGGCTTCCTTGACTGGGGGTGGGGTCGGGATGTGGATGTCAATGTTTGGGTAGTTGAAATCTCCTAATGTCATGGTGTTTGGTAGGACTTTTATATTTTCCAGTGTTCTCAGAATGCTGAGTGAGGGTCCTGAGACAAGGTAAGTGATCTGTAGCAGGCTATGATCTGATAAGCAGCTTTGCTCACTGTTAGTTGCACTTGGATGGTCTCTGAGGCCTCGTGCTGTGCCACTAACCTGGAGGTGTGGGTATCCTTTATGAAAATGGATACACCCCCTCCTTTTGTATTTCAGTCCGGGTTTTGGGGCCGAAGCTAGGAGAGATTGGGATTTCTTTAAGTGGAGCATGTCCAACAGCTCTGTGTTTGACATAGCTTTGTATGTTAGGCAGAGATCACCTCTGAGTAGGCGATATGCGACAGAGTAAAGCTGGATTGTTTTGAGACGGTCTGTGTTGGGCATGCATTTGAGGCCACTAATCCTCTTTGTGAGGTATTTCTGCGGGCTTTCCAGTTGTTGTAGATGTCTTGTGAGGTACACACCAAAGGGGCATTGTACTCTATAATGGCGCTAATGAATGATGAGTAGAGGGGAACAATGACCTCTTTTTTTCTGCATGAGAAACCTTTTGTGATGAGGTGTGCCATGTCGAAGGATTTCCTGACTACTGTTGCGATGTGATTACCAAAGGAGAGTCTACTGACCACCTGTGTCCCAAGGTCTCTTGTCACACTTTCAGTGTTAAGTATACTACCACCTATGTTGTAGTTCATGGGTACAGAGTTTTCATAAAAGGGGATGACAATGCACTTGTTGGCATTGAGCTTGAGGCCATGGCTTTGACACCAGGCATCTGTCTCAGTGAGGCCCTTTTGTAGGATGTACACATCGTTAGTAGTTTTGATTATGGCTCCTAGTTTGTAGTCATCTGGGAACTTCATTAGCCTAAGACCTTCGGTGTTAGCCTGTACTTCAGGGAAGTAGATACCAAACAGGGCAGGACACAGGACTGAACCCTGTGGTACTCCACTTGTCACTGGTCTGAAGTCGGACTTGGAGTCTGCTACTTTCACAGTGTGGGTTCTGTCAGTGAGCCAGTTGGCAACCCATCTTGTGACATAGGGATTTATACCTAGTTTAGTGAGTTTATCTATAATTTCAGAGTGGGGGATGGTGTCGAAAGCCTTGACAAGATCTAGATAGGCTGTGTGAACCACCTTACCCTTGTCTACGGCTTTGGTGACTGCTTCGAAGAAGTCTATCAGGTTTAGGAGACATGATCTGCCTTTTACAAACCCGAAATGGTTGTGGTCCAGAGTTTGGCGATTGCCAATGTCTTTGTTTATAAGTTCCATGATGATACGTTCCATGGCCTTGCAGACCAGGCTCATCAGGCTAATGGGGTACTAGTTCCTGGGGTCCGTGGTGGCTCCCCCCTTGTGTAGTGGGATAACCATCACTGTGCACCATTCAGCAGGCACAAAGCCTGAGGCGAGGCTATGATTGAACATGGTACTTAGGTGTTGCCAGTTCGTTCTGTGGTTCATAGGTTCATAAGTAGGTACTAGGCTATTGACCCTAGGGCCTATACAAGCCTAGCCAAAAAGGTACCCTGGCTTTCCCCACCCAAGAAAATTATTTTCCTGTGCCCCTGTCAAGCAGAACCACAGAAGTGATCCCCGGGGTGAATTTCCTATTACCCATCCAATCATCAAAATTTTTCTTGAAGAGTGCTAATGAGGAGCTCTGTTTGACATAGATAGGTAGTCTGTTCTCTCTGGGACAGGAATCTATCCCTCCAGCATGTTCTGTTTATTGTGGTGACAAGGTTTAGGTCCCTAGAGCATGTAGCTCAGAGGGATTGGGATTATTTTAAGTGGAGCATGTCCAATAGCTCTGGGTTTGACATAGCTTTGTATGTTAGGCAGAGATCGCCTCTCTGTAGGCGATATGTGACAGAGTAAAGCTGGAGTTTTTTGAGACGGTCTGCATAAGGCATCTGTTTGAGGCCAGCAATCCTCTTTGTGAGGTACTTTTTGTGGCCTTTCCAGTTGTTGTAGATGTCTTGTGAGTTACATACCAAAAGAGGCATTGTACTCTATAATATGTCTATTGACTGATGAGTAGAGGGGAACAATGACCTCTTTTTTTCTGGATGAGAAACCTTTTGTGATGAGGTGTGCCATGTAGAAGGATTTCCTGACCACTGTGGTGATGTAATTACCAAAGGAGAGACTACTGTCCACCTGTGTCCCAAGGTCTCTTATCAGTCTTTCAGTGTTAAGTAGACTACCGCCTATGTGGTAGTTCATGGGTACAGAGTTTTTACCAAAGGGGATGACAATGCACTTTTTGGGATTGAGCTTGAGACCATATCTTTGACACCAGGCATCTGTCTCAGTGAGGCCCTTTTGTAGGATGTCCACATCGTTAGGAGTTTTGATTATGGCTCCTAGTTTGCAGTCATCTGCGAATTTAGTTAGCCAAAGACCTTCTGTGTTAGCCTGTACTTCAGAGAAGTAGACACCAAACAGGAGAGGACCCAGGACTGAACCCTGTGGTACTCCACTTGTCACTGGTCTGAAGTCTGATTTGGAGTCTGCTACTTTCACAGTGTGGGTTCTGTCAGTAAGCCAGTTGGCAACCCATCTTGTGACATAGGGATTTATACCTAGTTTATTGAGTTTATCTATAATTCCAGAGTGGGGGATGGTGTCGAACACCTTGACGAGATCTAGATAGGCTGTGTGAACCACCTTACCCTCATCTATGGCTTTGCTGACTACTTCAAAGAAGTCTATCAGGTTTAGGAGACATTATCTGCCTTTTACAAACCCAAACTGTGTGGGGTCCAGAGTTTGGAGATCTCCAATGTCTTTGTTTATGAGTTCCATGATGATACATTCCATGGCCTTGCAGACGAGGCTCGTCAGGCTAATGGGGCGGTAGTTGCCGGGGTCTGTTGTGGCTCCCCCCTTTGTGGAGTGGGATAACTGTCATGGTGCACCATTCAATGGGCACAAAGCATGAGGTGAGGCTATTATTGAACATGGTACTTAGTTGGGGTGCCAGTTCATTCTGTAGTTCATGTAGAAGGCAGCCTGGGATGTTGTCAGGTCCCATAGATGCTGTGTTCTTGGCTTTGGAGAGTGAGGTTTTTACTTGTGCAGCCGTGATTATAGGAACTTTGCATTCTTCCGGTATAAAGATGGGCCCTTTAGGGGGTGAGAGGGGGGTAAAGTTAGCACTGAACCTATCTGCCAGGATGTTGGCAATAGTTCGTGTAGAACGCAGCCTGGGATGTTATCTAGTCGCATGGATGCTGTGATCCTAGCTGTGGAGAGTGTTTTTCACCTGTGCAGCCATGATGACAGCAACTTTGCATTCTTCCGGTATAGAGATGGGCTCTTTCATGGGTGAGAGGGGGGTAAAGTTAGCACTGATCCTATCTGCAAATATGTTGGCAATATCAGTTGGGTCTGTATATTTAGTGCCATTGTGCTGTAACTCAGAGCAGATCTGAGTGTTGCCATTGTGATTCTTGACATAGCTATAGAATGCTATGTGGTTGTCTTTAGAATCAGTGGCAATTTTGTTTTCGTAACTAGCTTTGGAGGATTTTATCAGGGATCACAGTTTCTTACTGAGGCTGACCAGGGAGCTCCTCCACTCATGGGTTTTACCCTCTTTTGCAACAGCTTCTTCCTTCTGTTGTGCAGTTTGTTTATGGCAGGGGACCACCAGATTGGCTTCCTTTCCTTGGAGGATAATGTCTTTGTTCTGTTTGGGATAGCACAATCCATGCACTCATGTAAGTGCTTATAAAGTGCAATTGTGTAGGATTCAGTAGTCATAACTATACTGTCCATCTGCATGGGTGTCCTGAAGTTCACTACTTCTGTCTTAAGAACCATGAAGTTGTCTTTGGAGATATTTTTTAACGTGGTTTCCTTAATGGGGGTGGGGGCAGAATGTGGATATGTAGGCTAATTAGCTTATGGTCAGATCTGACCAATGAGGTATTGACTTCAGGTGTGGAACACTGGTCACTCAGGACAAACCAAACCCCGTAACCAACACAAATAACCACAAAGTGAGATAAATGCTACTCATTGACAAAAGTCTCAGCCTCCAGATGCACACACTCGAGGCACTTCTCAGTATGGAGAATACTGATATCTGTGCAGTAACAGAAACCTAGTTCAAGGCTCCAGAGAGTACACCAGCACTACCAGGATACTACTCATTCCATACCTTCCAGCATCAGAACCTGGATCATAGCACATAGGGTGGGGATGTATCCATATTCATCAAGGATACTTACACCTCTCTCTACATGCTTTCTACAGGATATGTACCCATAGAATGTTGCACAGCAACGTTCTTCCCACTCCGCAGGGGTGGGGCCACAAAAGACCCTTGTCATTCATGCTCTATGAACCTGACGAGTCTGATCTGCAAGGCAATGGAGACAATCATAATGGAAGTCAACAATAAAGACATTGGGAACCTTCACAGAGTTGAGCACACCCAGTTTTGTTTTGTCAAATGCAGATCATGCCTCCTGAACTGGGTGGATTTCTTTGACAGCTACCCAGGCTACAGATGATTGAAATGAGCTCCACACAGCCTACCTATACCTCGCTAAGGCCTTTGACACCATTCCCCAGTCAGGTATCATAGATGAACTCACCAACCTGGGCATGAATCCATACATCACAAGATGGATTGCAAACTGGCTCACAGATCCGACAAATTAAGAGTTGCTGGCTACATGTCAGACTCTACACCAGTAACAACTGGTGTCCCCCAGGGTTCAGTCCTGGGGTCCTTCCTGTTTGGTATAGACTTCTCAAAAGTACATGCCAACACAGGAGGGTTGTGGTTGACTAAGTTTGCTGGGAACTGTAAAGTGTTTGCCATAATAGATTCCCCGGATAACACAAATATTCTCCAGAAGGGACTCTATGAGACAGATGTGTGGTGTCAGAATCATGGCCTCAAGTTCAATGTGGAAGAATGCATAGTAATCCCCTTTGGTGAAAACAAAGTACCCACAAACTACCACATATGTGTTACCCCCTTAAAACTGACAAGGTAATAAGGGATCTGGGGACATAAGTAGATAGTCATCTTTCCTTTGACAACCATGTTGCCAAAGTGATTGGGAAATCCTATGTGGCCCACCTAATCAACAAAGGGTTTGCATCAGAATCAATAGAGGTAGTGGTGGCCCTCTACTCTTAAGTCATCAGACCCATCATTGAGTACGATGCACCATTTTGGATGTACTCAACTAAGCATATCCAGCAGTTGTAGAGACCACAGAGGTACCTCACCAAGAGGTTTACTGGCCTCAAACAGTTGTGTTATGCAACACAACTGGTAAAACTAAATCTGTTCTCCGTTGCGTACCACCTACTCAGAGGCACACTCTGCCTAACATACAGAGCCATGTCCAATACATAACTGTTGAACATGCTCCATCTACGGATAACAAAATTGAGTCGCATTACACACTCCAGGGATATGCACCTCATCACAACAATGAGTACAACATGCTGGTGGGATAAAGTACCATCCCAGACACTTGCCTTACTGTGGAACAGAGTCACAATATCCATCAGACAGTGCCCCTCGCTGACCTTGATGAGTGGATGGGAAACAGACAATTCACACCAGGCATCACATCAGCAGCCCCACTAGAAAGGGGCTTAGGGTACTAACTATTAGAACTAGGGCTTGGGAGACTACCCAATGGGGTGGTGAAAGCTGCACAACTTGCCTAGGCTAATGTATGCCTTCGTGAAGATAGTCTGCTACATACCTATGAACCTATGTGACAGGTACATGTCTACAGATAGTAGATGTGTACTTCATTGTGCAGTCATGTTGTACAGCAGGCACATGGACCACATACACTGTAATGCTTACAGGTGCTGGTGGCTGTTATGTACAGTGGATGAGATGTGCACCTCATGTCTTTTATGCCATTGGGATGTGTGCTGGGTGGGACAGTCCTGGATGGCTCCCTGTCATGGTCACCCTCTTGCACACATCTCTGCCCATCCATCTTTGGCTTATTATACTGTGTTCCCCCTACACACACACATATATATATATATATATATATATATATATATATATATATATATATATAGGTACATAGGTAGGTAATAGGCTATCTGCCTGAAGGCATATATTAATATGGCCAGAGTGTGCAGCTATCACCACACAAGGGGTTAGTTCCCTAGGCCTCTGTGTAGTAGAGCTGATGAAGTGATCCATGGTGCGACAGTTCAGTTTCACATACACTCATCAAGGCTCCCCTGGAAGAGTGTCAGTTAGGGACTCAGCTTAATGTAGGTTGGGAGACTGTTGCAAAGCAAGGGAAGTCTGTGAGTTAGCAATATATCCCTCCAACATGTTCTATTTATTGTTGTGATGATGATATCCCTAGAGCATGTGGCACAGTGAGCTTGGGTTTACTTTAGATAGCGCATGTGCATCAGTTCTGCATTGGACATGGACCTGTCTGTTGGGCAGAGATTGCCTGAGTAGACAGTATGTAACAGAGTACAGATTGAGTTAAATTCAGTCTTGTTGCATGGGGCAACTGTCTGAGGCCAGTAATCCTTTTGTTGAAGTACTTCAGTGGTCTTACCAGCTGCTGAAGTTGCCTAGTCAGATTCATCACAAGTGTGCCGTGATACTCTCTGATGGGTCTGATGACTGATGAGTAGAGGGAACCTCCTTTGACCTACATGCAAAGAGCTTGGCAATTTGTGGGAACACATAGCATGATTTTCTAACCACTTTGTGAATGTGTTTCTGGAAGTAGAGATGACTATCCACATGTGTCCATAGATACCTTATTATTGCCTCCATATTTAGGGTGTTGGCACCTATGCGGTATTTGTATGACTGTAGCTCGAGGTCATAATTTTGACACCACATCTGTCTGACTGAGACCCTTTTTAAGGATGTCTCTGTTGACCCAAACATTGATTATGACAACCTTTTTGCAGTCATCCACAAACTTTGCTAAACATAGCCCTCATGTGTTTGACTGTATTTCTGAAAAGTATACACCAGACAGGAGGGGTCCCAGGACTGAGCCATGGGGGACAGCAGTTGTTACCAGCTTGAACAGGAGACCACGATTCTTACCTTGTGGGATCTATCTATGCCCCAGTTGGCAATCCATCAGATGACATACGTGTTTATGCACAGGTTGTTGATTTTGTGGATACGACATGTGTGTGGGATGTTGGAAAAGGGCTTTTCAAGGTCTATGTAGGCCATGTGGAGCTTATTTCATTGATGTATGTCCTGGGTGACTGCCTTGAAAACTGTCTAGCAGGTTTAGGAACCATGATCTGCCCCTGGCCAAACCACAATGGGTAGAGTTGGGTGTTTGTAGAATACCAATAGCTCTGTTTATGAGTTCCATTATGATGGACTCTATGGCCTTGCAGATCAGGCTTATTAGGCTTATAAGACTATAGTTCCCATGGTCTGTTGTGCACCAACACTTGTGGAGTGTGCCAAACATTGCTGTAACCCATTCAACAGTTTCATATCCTGTACAGAGGGTGAGTCTCAACAGACTGTTCAGGTGCAGGGTCTGTTTGTTTTGGAGTTCACATATGACACAGCCAGGGAAACCATGTCATCCCACAGATGCCATGTTTTTAGGTTTGGATAGAGTTGCTTAACCATTGTATATGTGATTTCTGGGTTTTCACAATCTCCAGGTATGGTAATGGGCCCTTTTGTCAGTGAGAGGGGGGGGGGGTAAATATGTATGAAATGTATGAACCTGTCTGACAAGATGTTGGCAGTGTCAGTCATGTACATGTATTCATTTACACTTTGCACTGACTCAGAACATATATGAGTTTACATTTATATTTATGACATAGCGAAATAAAGCTTCATGGTTCTCTATGGACTGTTTGGCAATATTTCTGCCAGAACATGGCTTGGATAATGTTAGGCGTGCTCATTGTTTCTTGATGATACTGATCGGAGATTTATTGATCTTCTTTGCATTTTCACTTTCATTGAACAACTTAAGTATTTGTAGTACATAGTTTGATTATGACAGGGGTCCAATATATTATATGGGTCTGTTTTCATATCACTGTGTGTACAAGGCAGGATTGGTGAATAGTGACAAGTGTCTGGAGTTAGAACTGCAACTGCCAGATATGTGTGGCCCACTGCTGTACTCAGACATGGCATAAGTGTGTGAGCATGCCCAGTATGACCTTTCAGTATGTTGCTGACTGAAATTTGCTAAATTTGTTTAAGTGTGTGAGCATGCCCACTATGGGCATCTATACTATATGTGTGTGAAAAATCAAGTTGATTTTTACTTCAGGGCTCACCTTTGTGTTGTACATTGACTGGAAGCATGCTGTGCCTGCAGGGCTTCCATGAGTCAATTTGCATAGACTTATCAACATTTCTACATACAGGGGGGACAGCTATTATTTATACATTTCTACCGGGGGGGGGGACACACCTGATTGCCACTGTGGGTGTACATAGGATGAGGGCTACACCTGACACTTACACATTTGCTAGGCCTGCACTGCTATGTCAGGTACTCCATTTCAGTCTGTACTGTTGCCTATCGTACTGGCTTGAGGCATACCACTGTACTACAGACCTTAGCTTCCAATTACACGCATATTAGTTTGTGACTTCATAGCCTACCCAACCCACATTACACTGCCTGGCCTGCTGTTATCTGTCTGCATAGGCCTGGGGGGAGGTTACTCATATGCCTCTTCAGAGGGCAGGATACAGCATTTGTTTGTATTTGTCTACAATTGTCCTGCTTGCTGTGACTGTTAGGTATGTGACCCCCCCCAACTGGTATGTGTGAGTGACTTAAGTTGTGTCTGTGCCAGTGAAATGCTGTCATGACTTAGTGGTTCAGTACTGTGACTATAGTGCACAGTATCCTGAGTTCGAGCCCTGTCACTGCTTTTTATTTCCCTGCTGGGCAGACCTGACTGGTTAAGGAACAGTAAAGCAGGTGTGAGCGTGTTTACCTGACTTTGCTTGACTTTGCCCAGCATTGCCCAACTTTGCTCAGTGCTGCCCGACTTTGCTCGACGTTGTGCTGGTTAGCGTGGTGCACAGCTATGCCCAATTGTATTTAAATATGCTCAATACTGGCAAATTTTGCTTAGCAGTGCTTTATATTGCTTAAAATAGGGACTCATGCCTCAGGTGGTGCTGCAGGGCTGCCTTTGTCAGATACACATATTACACTCCCTATACATGTTTGAAAACAGTGTCAAGTTAGGCATCCCTTTTACTGTATGTGCGAGTCAGACAGAGGTGTCATTTTCAGGGTTCCTCCTGATTCAGTGTATGTGCTATGCATTGCCTCTTTGCCAAGGCCAGGGCATACTGGGAACACCTACTTCTACCTACTGGGGCAGGCTCAGGTTGTTCCTCCTCTGAGTCACACTGTGCCTGTGCAGGCCTTGGCAATGGTGGGGAGCTGTTTGGCCCTGCCCCATGTTGTTCCTGCTGCACCTGTTTCCGCAGGATCATATTGTGTAGCATGGCACATACCATGACAATTTGGGTACATGTAGTTGGTGAGTACTGCAAGGCTCCAGCAGATGTGTCCAGGCACTGGAACCGTGACTTGAGCATCCCAAAGACACGCTTAATTATGTTTGTTGTTAGTGCGTGTGCCTCATTATGGAGTTCTTGTTCAAGTGTGTGTGCATTTCTGATGGGTGTCATTAGCCATGGCTCCAGTGCGTATCCAGCATCCCCCACTAGGTGACCGTCAGGGATGTCCCCATTGGCAAATCTCTGGTACAGCTGCGTCAGATGCCAGATGTGATAGCTTCTAGGGCAGCCAGCACACACATTCATTATTATGCCCTGGGCATCGCACATGACCTGGCAGTTGATGGAGGGGAAGCCCTTGCGGTTGATGTAGACCCTACCCCGCTCACCGGGTGATGGTTTGATGTGTATGTGCGTGCAGTCTATTGCATCCACTACCTCAGGGTATTCTGCTATTTGGTGGAAAAGATGCATATTGCTGGCCAATGCCTCACGGGAACTGGGGAAATATACCTGCTCACCGACATGTGCTGACATGGCATCCAGAAACTGGTGCAGTACCCTGGATGCTGATGCCTGTGAAATCCCCATCATATCACCAGTTGGTCTTTGGAAGGTACCTGTAGCTAGTATTCTTAGGCCAACACATACCTTGGTATCAACTGGGATGGGTTCCCCTCTGTTGGTTCTGTGTGTGAAGCGTGGCTGGCACAGCTCAACAATTTGCTGCAGGAGGTCTCTGTCCACCCTATAGTGCTCCACTATCTCCAGCTCATGTAGCCCCTGGTAGGTTACCCTGGGTCTGTACACTCTTCTCCGTCTCCTCACTGTGGGTTGCTCAGCAGCATTCATAACATCACCACCCTCACCACCTTGCACATGTTGGTTTATGATAGCAAGAGCAGCCCCTAACATTGTGTCTGACTTTAAAGTCTTTAAGCTTTCCCTCTTTGTATACTGCAGTGTTGCAGAGTTCTTTGGAAAAAAACAGGGAAGAATGCTGTTTGCAGAGTTTAAAGTGCTGGGATGGGCTGGGCTAGTCTGCTACCTGTATAATTGGCTGATTCTGATATATTTCACCTGGCAACTCTGCTAGGTCTCCTTGGTTAACTTCTTACTACTTCTTTTCCTTTCTTTTCCCTTTCTGTTTTCACCCAGGGCAGCGCCACGCAAACAAGTGTACACACGCGCACTCGAGCGCACACATGCGCACACGCTGTGTGCACGTTTGCAAGAAATTTCAGATATATTCACGGCATACACCTTTGGTTTCTGGTTTTCAAAAAGGACAACTGTAGACACGCCTCTTGCAATCCTGAGCAACTCAGGGCAAACACAAAACACTGTGCTCCAATAAGCTTACAGCCTTTCTGACACACACCCCCTCATGATGTTACCTATATTCTACTCTACTACTCCCCTACTCCTAAACTTACATTCTTGGGACATGGCTCACATGCTGGGGCAAATTGGGATTTGCTATCCTTATCCTCATTTGCATAAGATTGCCTACTAATGCATGGTTACATCTCTCACACTGAGCTCCCCCCCCTTAGCAATCATTACTCAGTGGTCATGTTGTCTTCAGCCTGCCAGTCACCTGCATGGCAGGATAAGCTTTTTAGTGAAAATGGCTATTTTTTGGCTCTTTTTAAATTATTTTCTGTTTTTTTAAAGCGTCGCACGTTTGCTCTGTGCTACACTACTCTTAAACATCGGCGATCGGGGGGGGGGTTAGATTTTAATAATTTTAAACATTTATAAATGCCAGTGACCTTATATTTGGCCATTGGCATGCTTTCTCAACTGTATGCATCCTTTACTTGGAGCTGTCATAGCTCCATTTAGCTATTTGCAGAACGGTACTCTGTTACCAATGGAGTACATTTTTGCAGATAACACTAATCTTCCACGGACAGGTTAGTGTTTCCTGGATTGCAAATTTACCTCATTTGCATGGCTTTCACCAGCAAATGAGGTAATTTGCATATCATGACGCTGTCTGTGCAAGAGTAGTTTTAGCAGCTCTCGTGCACACCCCTGCCGGCTGTTCCTGGATCGCATGACAGACATATTGCCTGTTTGATGTCTTACACTACTCTACAACTCCGTGCAAGCTTTCGTAAATCCAGCTCCCTGTCTTTCACTTTTCTTTGGATTATCAATGAAGTTTAACTTCATTCTGACATACTATGGTAATGCAAAGTTATTTACTGATGGAATGAGTGAGACCAGTATCCCTTTTACACAAAATATAAAAATTTCACTAAACAGAAAATGTTTCAAACTTTCAGCATACCCATGACAGAATATTACAGGTAGAAATCTAATATTTTTTGTTAAATTATATTTTTTTAAATTTTTGGGTCCCTCAGGCCTCATAGTACCAGCATGGTCCCCAGCGCCCAGCATCCATGCCAGGTCTACCAGCCATCCTCCTACCCCATCAGACTACTAAGGACAACCTGGGGCCTCAGCCATCTCTGCTTTCATTTGTGGGGGAGGTTATTTTTTAGATGTCCTGACTCCTACATGCTTTCCCTGCGTCCGACACTTGTCAGCTATGTCTAAGGGCGACTCTCCTCTATGGACCATGCCTATCCTTAGGAAGCATCATTGACTAGTGCCCTCCCTCCCTGCTGTTCCATCAGTGACATAATATTTTTGTTATTATGCACTATGTGTATTAAACAGGCAGTTCACTTCCTATTTATGAACAGACTGAATAACAGCAGCACCAGCAGTGCCAGTAGCATGCATGCACTGTGGTAAAAATACAAAGTTTAGCCATGTTTATACTTATCAGGTAATGTGTTGAACATCATGACTGGTGTCAGAGTTACAACATCTTAAGGTTACTTACTTGGTTAGTTCCACCCAGTTAAGCATTATCTTTTCTCACATCATCAAAGCCAGAGGCACACAGAAATTAAGCTGGTACACATACTCTTATTTTGCTTCTGCTGATAACTGCCCCTAGTGGTATGATGAGGGCTGTATGAGTTACTGGACAAGTTATGCAACTTCAGAATAAAGATAGGGCTAAGTGGAGTAGGCTGAGTATGGAGCTACAGATTAAGGCCAGGATACCCTTCCGATTCATGGCTTTAGTTGTGGGTTAGTAAGGAGGAATGGTGATGGGAGAGAACTTTTCTGGGAACTATGGCAGGAGTAATTAGGTTAAAGGGAAACATATTTTGAGCAAGAGTATGAGAAATGTGTAGATAGTATGTTATAACAAATAAAGGGTCAGATACATGCATTTCTATAGTGGGACACTGAAGCAGCCATGATGTATTTGGGAAGTGATTACTTGAAATGATTATATGAAAATGCTGATTTTCTTATTTTATTGCTGTTGTGACCATTATAATATTACAGTAAGAAAATTATGTTTTTACACAGTATTTAATACTGCAAAACTGACACTTTCCCAAAAATTTCACTGCATCACTAGTTGTGAATACAATAGCTGATGATTCTAATTCACCTTGGGTCTCTTATACCAGTTGCAAAGACAAAAGAGGCCATTGATTCTCCTACTGTGTTTTTTTTTTTAATTTTGCACTGTTCACTGAAAAACTGACAGTTTTCTTAAAATATTTGCTTAATAGAATGTTACATTGTTCTACAGAACAGTCAGGTAAATTGTACAATTTCTTAAACTGGAGTAACAGTTCTTTGAATTTTTCAGAAAGTTTAACAAATGAAATACAATCTGTAAGCCCATTTCATGTACTAATATGTAATTTATCTAACTGCATTTGTTAATCTTTTGTTTTTTTTTTAATACATTCAACAATAGGGACTAATTTAATTTTAAAGTTTCGAGAGGCAGAAGTATAAATTTGAGGACTTCTTTAGCTGGCTTTTTCCTTTTTTGCTGCAACTCCAGCTAGCAGCATTGTCTTCTTTTCTATAGAATAGAAAAGTACAGTTCTGTAAAATCTTACCATAACAGTAGATGTCCTATTCTTCACTAAAGGGATATCCTGCTAAGGGCAGCCTAACATCGAACCAGTATACCAAAGCCTTAGGTTTTCAAGGATGTTGAACATCATACGTATGCTCCTCACACATGGTATAGGGCATAAAGGTGACAGATGGACGTACATACCTCAGACCTGAATAGCCCAGAGGAGGAACAACAGTCCAAGGAGAAAAGGAGGAACATGTGCATCCAGAAGGAAAAAAGAAGAAGGTGTAGAGAAAAAAGGGGGAAGAGGTAGGGAGCGAATACTGCAGAGTTGAAGAGAAGGACATCTGCTGTTATGGTAAGATTTTACACAACTGTACTATGTCCTTCCATGTCACTGTTGCAGTATTCTTCCCCAAAGGGAGAGTACAAAAGCAAAAGAGGAAATCTGGGAGAAGGAAGGCCCAGAAGAGCCCTCAAAAAATCCATGTAGGATAGCTCTGGCAAAACCAAGTCTAGCCCTGGAAACAACATCTAATTTGTAATGCTTAGCAAAGGTCCAAGTAGCAGCCTGAAGGATGGAAGTGGTATCTAAGCCTTTGAAAAAAGCACCAGAGAAAGCCACAGCCCTGGTTAAATGAGCCTTAACAGAAGCAGAAAAGTCTTTCCCCATGAAAGGAGTAACAAAAATAAATAGTTTTAGAAAGCCATAAAGAAATGGCTTGCTTGGAAACAGCCAAACCTAGAGATCTGGGATGAAAAGAAACAAAAAGTTGCTCAGACTTGGAAATGGCCTTAGTCTTGTCCAAATATCTGAGCTGTCTATGGGAATCAAAGGTGTGAAAAACCTGCTTACTTGCAGATTGGGGAGAAGGAAGAAAGGTGGGCAAATTAATAAACTGATTAAGAGACAATTCATTAACTACCTTGGGCACAAAAGAAAGTTTAGTACAAAGAAACACCCTGTACCTGTGAAAAACCAAAAAAGGGGGAACAGCCATAAGGGCCTAAATCTCAGACACTCTCTTAGCTGAAGTAAGGACCAAAAGAAGAACAGTCTTCCATGTGCAATGCTGCAAAGAAGCTGAAGCTACAGGCTCAAAGGGAGCCTGAGTCAATTTTTCAAGAATAAAATTAAGGTCCCTAGAAGGAGGAATAGGTTGCCTGGGAGGCCTAATATGATAGACGCCTTTAAGAAGTTGTTTGACTTGAAACTTATTGGCCAAAGAAGGAATCAAAAGCAGACAAGCAGAAATAGCCGAAAAGTGAACTTTAACTGAAGAATATACCAACCCAGTGTGGAGCAATTCACACAAATAAGAGAGAACCACAGGAATCTCCACAGAAAGTGGATCATGGATCTTGGTTACGAGCAAGGCACCAGACAGAAAATCTCTCCTATTTGGACACACAGGATTTCCTGGCCTCCTGCAGAACCCAAAGAACATCCTCAGAAAACAGTTGTCTAAAAGGGATCAAAACCCCATCATCCACGTGTCATTTGAAGAGTGGACAAGTGAGGATGGATGAGAGACCCCTTGTCTTGTGTGAGTAGGTCCACCCGGTGAGGTAACTTGTGATGACTGTTCTTCACTAGGTGCAGAAGGAGAGGGAAACAATGGTGTCTTTACCAAAATGGAGTCACAAACAAACTTCTAGGAGAATCTAGCTCTCTTGCTGTATCTTGAGCAGGACTCTCAGTATGAGAGGAAATGGAGGGAAGACATAGAGATACATCCCCTTCCAAGAAAAAGAAAGATCACCTACCTTGCAGGCCAGAGGAGTTGAGCCTCTGGTGCAAAAAAGAGGAAGCTGTCTGTTTAGAGGGGATGCAAAAAGGTCTCCCTGAGGAGTACACCACTGGGGGACTATATCCAAAAACACATCTCTGTGAGGCATCTACTCATGAGCCTGTGTTACGTACCCACTCAGAGAGTCTGCCACAATGTTTTGCTCTGAAGGAATATAAACAGCATGAAGAGCCACCTGATATTGGACAACTGGATCTTAAATTTGAAGAGCTAGTCTGCAGAGAAGGAGGACCATGCCCTGCCTTGCTTATTGATGTACCACATTACTGTGGTGTTGTCTGTAAATATTTTGACAGGCCCTGGAAGACAAAGTTTATGAAAGGCCTGAACAGAAAGAAGAAGAGCTCTCATCTCCTTGATGTTGAGATACTTCAGGTGCAGCTAACATTGGGTAAGATATTCAGGTCGTAGCCTGTTATAGGTCCCCAACTGTGTCCCAAGACTCACACTCCACGTTCCTAAGCACCCTGGAGAATATTAGGGTCCAACCTAACACTCTCATATTGGGCAACTTCAACTACCCCTCCATTAACTGGGAAAACTACTCATGTACCAATACACTTGCCCAACATTTCCTGGAATTCATTAATTCCAATGACCTGGACCAGCTCATTCTTACCCCAACTAGAGGTAGCAACATCCTTGACCTGGTCATTACTAACATGGGTGACCATTGCTCAACACCAATAGCCAACTCATCCCTGGTTAGATCCAACCACAAACAAATCACCTTGGAAATCCACATCCCTCCCACCCCCTCCACCCCCCGCAAAGGTAACCACCATGAAAAACTTCTCCAGAGCTAACTTTGAGCTCCTAAAAACAGAGGTGGTTAACTTCATGGCACCCATAAAATGGAGAATAGTTGCATGACTGCCGAATCATACACCAATGCACTGTGCAAACACGTACACAAATGCATGGATCTCGCCATACCCAATAGAACCAAGATGCTCCCCTCCAAAAAAAGGAAGCCAATCTGGTGGTCCCCTGCCATAAACAAACTCTACAACAGAAGGAGGAAACTGATGTGGAATAAGGTGAAGTCCCAAGACTGGAAAAACTCCCTTATCAGCCTCAACAAAAAGTTGAGATCCCTCACCAAGTCCTCTAAAGCTAGCTATGAAAACAGAATTGCAGCAGATAGTAAAGAGAACCACAAGGCCTTTTATAGTTATGTAAAGAATCTCCACGGCAATAGCCAGATTAGCTCTGAGCTCCTATACTGAGCCAACAGATATTGCCAATATAATGCCCGACAGATTCAGTGCCAACTTTACCCCTCCCCCCAAAGGACCAATCACAATAACAGTAGATTGCCAGGCACCCAATATTACTGCTGCACAGATTAAAACAGCACTGTCCAAGGCCAAGAATACAGCTTCTATGGGACCTGACAATATTCCTAGCTGTGTTCTACATGAACTACAGAGTGAACAGGCACCTCACCTGTGTGCCCTGTTCAATCGCAGCCTCACCTCAGTTTTTGTCCCTACTGAATGGCACACTGCTTTAGTCATCCCTCTCCACAAAGGAGGAGCGACTACAGACCTTGGGAACTATTGCCCCATTAGCTTGACAAGTCTGATATGCAAAGCTATGAAATGAATCATCATGGACCGAATAAACAAGGATATAGGGAATCTCTAAACTCTGGATCCCACACAGTTTGGTTTTGTGAAGGGTAGATCATGCCTGCTCAACTAGGTCGACTTGTTTGAGTCAGTCACTAGAGCTGTGGATGAAGGCAGGGTGGTTCATACAGCCTACCTTGATCTGGCCAAGGCCTTTAATACCATTCCCCACTCAGGAATCATAGAAAAACTCACTAAGCTAGGCATCAGCCCATATATCACTAGGTGGGTTGCAAACTGGCTCACAGACAGAACCCACAGTGTGAATGTAGCTGACTCCAAGTCAGACTGGCAACGAGTCATGAGTGGGTCTTCTCCTGTTTGGAATCTACTTCTCAGAAGTCCAGGCCAACATGAAGGGTCTCTGGCTGACAACGTTTGCTGATGATTGCAAGTTGGGAGCCATTATTAACTCCCCAAGTGATGTTGACATCCTAAAGAAAGGCTACACTGAGACTAAGGACTGGTGTCAGAACCATGACCTTAAGCTCAATGCTAAAAAAATGTGTCGTCATCCTCTTTGGGAAAAAAACAGTTCCCATGAATTACCAGATCGATGGTAATTTACTGAACACAGAAGGTGTTATAAGAGATCTGGGAAAACAGGTTGACAGCAACCTCTCTTTTGACCACCACATTGCCACTGTGGTCAGAAAGTCCTTCTGTGTGGCACATCTCATTGCTAAGGGTTTTGTTTCCAGGAAGAAAGAGGTCATTGTCTCCCTCTACAATTCCCATATTAGGCCAATCATCGAGTACAATGCCCCATTTTGCATGTACTTCACTAGACACCTGCAACAACTGGAGAGGCTGCAAAAGTACCTCACAAAGAGGATCCTAGGCCTAACATTTGTCCTATAGGGACAAACTCAAAAAACACCAACTATTCTCTATCTCATATCACCTACTTAGAGGCAATCTCTGCTTGACTTGCAAAGCCATGGCTGACCCAGATCTGTTAGAAATGCTACATCTAAAGAACTCCCAATTCCTCCACTCCACACATTTCAGAGACCTCAACCTCATTACCACAATCAACAGAACGTGCTGGAGGCACAGGTTCATAACTCAGAGACTGCCCATGCTATGGAATATACTTCCCATACATGTCAAACAGAGCACCTCACTGGCCCTCCTCAAGAGTAATCTTGATGAGTGGATGGGAAATGGAAAATTCACCCCGGGTATCACTCCAGTGGCTCTACTCAACAGAGGCGCTGGGAACTAAGGTCAGGTGGCACAATGCCAGGGTAATCCTATGGGCTAGGCTTATAAAGGTTCCAAGGCCATTAGCCTAGTACACACCTATGAACCTATGGTTTGACCTCTAATGATCTCTGAACCTTGAGAGGGCCGAAAGAAGCACCCCAATCTACATCTGAGGCATCCAAAAAAAGTTTTTGAGAGGGGAAATAGGGGCTGAAAAGGATGCCCTAGGTTGAGAGACAGCTGATTAATCCACCACTGAAGTTCTAGTTTGAGGCATGGAAGAAGAGAGACTAGACAGTCTAGAGGATGACAGTTGTTGGAGCTGTACTGACTTTAGAAACCATTATAGCTTCCTCATATAGAATCTGGCTACAGGCAGCAGTGGAATGGTGGAAGCCATGAATCCCATAGCCCCTAAAAATTCCCTGGCTGTAACTGAGATTCGAGGAAGAAGGGATTGAAAAAAGGCAATTAGAGCAAGACCCTTGGAAAGTGGCAGGAAAGCTACCATAGGAATGGTCTGGAGCCTGCAATTGGGAAAAACGTGATCCTGAGAAGGAGTCAGGATAGATTTCTGAAAATTTATCATAAACCCTAGACTTTGCAAGAGGCAAATAGCATAGTGAAGGTGCTGAAGCCAGGTATCTGTGGAGGAAGCCTGAATGACCAGGTCCTACTGGTAAGAACAAATTTGTATCCCCCTCATCGTGCAAAAGGCAATCACAGGAGCTAGGCCTTTAGTGAAAACCCTTGGGGCAGTAGAGAAACCATAGGGCAAAGCAGAGAACTGTAAATGCAAGGAAGAAACAGATAAATGAAAATATTTCCTGAAATAGGAAAGAATAAGGATGTGAAGACAAGCATCCTTGAGATCCAGAGAGACCAGGAAAGCCTGAGGAAGAAGAACAGGAAATAGAGTCTGAAGGGATAGCATCCAGAAGGAAGGGATCTTCTGAAGGGTGTTGAGCTAAGAAAGGTCCAGAATGGGTCTCCAGGTGGCTTCTTTCCTGGGAACTAAAACATTCTGGAATAAAACTCCTTCCCTTCTTGAGGAGTGCAAGCTACTTGGATGGTGCCTTGAGACAAAAGGCCCTGAAGTACATCCAGAAAGAATGGCAGCTGCTCCTGAGGAAGCTGGGAAATGCCCAGAAAAGGAGGAAGGGATTTCCACACTATGGAGTATCTCTGACAGATGATGGACAGAACCCAATAATCCTGAGTGATTCTTAACCAATTGGGAAGAGACAGGGAAAGACATAGAGATAAAGTGACCTGACTTAGGACTGAGGGAAGCAGATAGTTGGACAGAACCTGGCTTGTCTGGAAAAGGAAAATTCTGAGTAACAGGAATCAGACTTAGCAGGAGGAGCTCATATAGAACTATTCTTACCTTTGGGAGGAGGATGGGACTGTCTACACAGAAAGGCAGACTTAGAGGGATAATTTCTCTGAAATTTAGGAATAAGAAAAACAAAAATATACTTCAATTCCTGCAAGGCCTTGACCTTTTCTTGTAGGAACTTAAAAAGCCCAGCAGTTGCAGAACCAAAGAGATTTTTATTATCAAGGGATAGCATCCATCCATTTAGCCTTAACATCATCAGGCAAAGGATGGAGGTGAAGTCAAGTAATACCTCAACAGAGAACCAAAAGCAGCAGCTCTAGAAGAAGCATCAGCTGCATTGTAACTACATTTAATAGAATGATGAGCCACTTGGGAAGAGGATCCCAACAAAGAGAGGGCAGAATGCTTCCCCTCAGAATCAGGAAGGTCAGAGACAATCTAGACAAAATAGAAGAAGAGCTAAGACATACCTTGTCAAATGGGTCTGATAATTAATAGCCCAAGGCATCAGGGTAGCAGCACTATACACCTTTTTACCTAGCCATTCTATGGCCCTACTGTCCTTGTCAGAAGGAAGCAATTTAGTAGAAGGCAAGAGCTTGAAAGGTTTGTCAGAAAAGACAGACACAAAAGAGGGATAAGCAGATGGACATTTACAGAGAAACTTTCATCAGGCACCTTATAAAACCTGTCAGGCTTATTAGGGAATGGAGGTTGAAAATCAGGAGCCTTAGAATCTGCTGAAAACATGTTCAACAGGGCAGCTAGGACTGGAGGAAGAGCAGAGGGCTTAGGGGACTCCATTTGGAAGAGTTCATAATACCTCTTCTGGATGTCAGAAACTTGAGAACAATCCCTTTTAAAGAATTCCATCATATGAGAGAAAGTATCCACACAATAGAGTTCTTCAAAGGGAGAATTTGGGCTAATAGAATCCTCCTCCTCGGAATCAAACTCCAATGCAGAAGGAATCTGAGAGGAATATGCTAAGGACTCTTCCCCTAAGTCCAAGTCTTCACCAGAAGTGTCCTGCTCACTAGGCCTCTTAAGTGGAGTAGATGACCAAGTGGGGGCAGGAACAGAAACTCCCTGGGGAGGCTTCAAGGCCATGAGTACATTAAACAACCTCTATGCAAAACCCTGCCATCCACTCTGGGGATCTTTGGAAGCAGGGGAAATGTGTTTAGTTTTCTGCTTCTTCTTTATAGGGATGTCAGACCTAAAGATCTTAGGAGGTTTGGAACCTCGTTGACACTCAATCAATAACATGTGAATCTCCTCCTGAACAAGAATCTGTAGAATTCCCCTTGGTCCTTCAGATATGATAAGCTGAGGTTTGTCCTCAACATCCACAATGGATTGTCTAGAACCTCTGAGGGCATGAGAGAAGCTGGAGCCATACCGGCCTCCAACAAGGTCATGGTAGAGGAATCCGATGGAACAACTGGACAATCCTTCAGGCTTTCAGCAGCCTTGAGAGAGACATCAGGGGGAAGGCAGTACAGCAGCCAAATCTGACATAATGTTTTAGGTCTTTTTCCTTGGCAGATAGCTGATCCTCGAGATGGGATGATTCCACCATAGCACCTTGCACCAATAACTTAAGACGTTGGTTCTCTAAGTAGAGAGACAAGGAACCGAGATGACTGAAGGGTCTTAGGTAAAAATGCTTGACAAATCAAGCATGTATTATGGTCGTGAGAAGCATCGAAGTAAAAAAGGCACTGCTTATGATGGTTGTTATGGGGAAACTGTCTCCCACTCTGTCATTTTCCCTTTCTGGGTGACATGTAAACTTGGAAACCAAAGGAAAAATGAAGTAAGAAGAAAACCCCAAGGGGGCACTTATTTGAAAATGAATTGGTGACAGCACAAAGGAGTATTCAGATCGATGACTGACGTTGGCATTTGGACTGGTGGCAAAGAAGTTTTGAGGTATGTACATCTGTATGCCACCTTTATGCCCTACAGCATGAATGGGGAGTATATGTGTGACATATGGCATCCTTGAAAACCTAAGGCTTTGTTATACTGGGTGAACATTGGGATGCCCTTGGCAGAGAATCCCTTTAGTGCAGAATACTGCAAAAGACATACAGAAGGACATCAAACATTACTGGTGTATCTCTAGCTGGTGTAATAACAGCAGTTTCTCTGAGCATCATTTACCATCACCATTGTTTCAAGTTTTTCTTTGCTTTCTTTTTCAGCGTGACTATCTTAACTTCTCAATGAAGAAGAGTGCAGACCTTTTTTTTTTTGCTATTTGTTAGCAATCAGTTAAATCAATAAAAGACCCAAAAGAAATATTAGTTGTAACTGTCACTCACACTGCAATTGTGACTAGTCAGCCTCACAGATAACAGATGTGTTGTGATTGTGCTAGCAGCTGTCTGCATTGAGATGCAATGACCTCATCTTTGTGATGCTTTCCCTCTGCCTCATTGCTCCATGCTGTCTTTTTCACTGCTGTATTTCCAAATGACAATTGTTTTATTTATTTATTTTACATTTGTTGACTAGGAAAATCTGACTGGATGAACGTCCATTTTCGGAGGAGGCCTGGGGAGAAAAGCTACAAGGAAAATTCAGACAATCATTACAAGGAATACAGAGGTATTCAAATTCATAGAAAGTAACAGACTTAACAGACAAGTAACATTATTCATGCTTAGTTCAGGTTAACATATCAGGTATGAAGGTCGACATAGATCATTTTAAGGCAAAGTGAGATTCAGGTTTAACAGTATTGGATAGAGTACGCACAGATATTCAGTCTATGGTTTAGATATTCCATACTGGTGAGGTAGAGTAGAATAGAGTAGTGAAGGAGTTGGCAGGTGAGTAGGTAGAGGGGAAACAAGTAACTGGGTAGTAGGTAGCGGGGATTAGTAATGGGAGAAATAGGGAAGGATGGTAGGATGATAGGATAGGTATGAGAAGCAGGAAAGTGAGGTATTAGTATATGTAGTCGATGTAGGGGGTATAGAGTGTGTGAAGTAGTTAGTGGATAGCTAATTTAGTAATCTGGCAGTGGTATATGAGTGATACAGACTATGGGGTGGTATAGTGAATGGAGTTGTAGGAAGCTAGAGTGGCTGTCAGTGTAGGAGATGAGGCTGTAGTATTCGGCAGGGGAAAGGAAGGGGGGGAGTTAGCCAGGTGGGGAACATGTGCAGATCCATGATTGCTTTAGGTGTTCCATCAGGAGTCTTTTAAATGTGGCCTGTGAGGCAGCAGAGGTAACAGATGTGGGTAGGGAGTCCCAGCTTTTGCCAATGTAGTTGGGGAAGAGGGAGTCCCCTGCTGTGTTGTTGTTTTTTGTGATTTTTAGCAAATTTATTGTTACTAGAGCGAAGTTGTCTGGTATTAGCTTGGGCTACTAATAGATTAGCCAGTGATGGGTTTTTTTCTGGGAATAATAGGAGATTGTGGGTGAAGGATAGTTGATGATAGTTCAAGAGATTAGGGAATTCAAGCCAGTCAAGTTGTTTTAGAGATAGGCAGTGGTAGGCACAATAGGGGGCACCTGTCACGAATGCTGCAATTTGATTATAGCAAGTGTTCAGCTTGGCAATTTCGGTTTTGGGTAGGTTGGTGAGAATAGGTGAGGAATAGAATAGTGTTGAAAGTAGGTGAGTCTGAGCAATTGTTATCCCAGCAGTTTGTGTTAGGAAGGGTTTATTTTTATATAGACTGCCCAGTTTTTTTGTGGACATTTTTAATGGCTTGGTTAATATGATGATCAAATTTGAGGTTATTATCGATGTTAACTCCTAGCAATTTGGTGTGAGTGTCAGGGGAGATGATGGTGCCATCTCTGGAGACTATGTTAAATGGAATGTGTGTAGTGGTAGATTTTTTGGGTGAGAAAAGTAATAGTTTGTTTTTTTGGGAGGTTTAGAATTAGCTGTTTGCTAAGAAACCAGTTTTCTATGGTACGGAATTACTGGCCCACAAGCTCTATGTAAAAATGTAAGCTGTCAACCTTGCTGTGTATCCTTCTTTGCAGTGGCTTTGCTATATCACATCAAGTACAAATGAGATTAGGTTCTATCTGGTTAAATTCAGTTTGCCAGTGCTGTGCTCCTTGATTGCTGTTTTCCATAGGAAATCACTGCAGGTGCAGTTTCCAAGTGTGAGCATGCAGTGATTTGTTTTCAATCATTGCCCTTTTCTTTTTGACTGTGGAGTTGGTATATATAAATCTGGGGGTGGGTGGGGCCTTTCTCCCCAGCAATAAATAAATAAATAAATACATTTTAAGTTTTGATTAGGTTGGATGCCTGACCATTTGTGTTTGGTGAACTGGTTTCTTACTGAGTAGTTGCTCAATGTCATTATGAAAGCCTTTGAGTTTTTTATCTGTTTTGGGGTTTCTTTCCTTAAATCATGATGACTACAACAATACCCCATGCAGGTAGGAGTTCATCTCCAGATTTTGTTTTTGAGAATTTTGTGGCTACTGATGTCTACAGCAGCTAGACTGATTTGGCAATTTGTTTACCTTTCCATTTGCAAATGAAAGTCTTTGTCACTCCTCTGAAGCTATGTCTCTCTCTCTTTTTACTTGAAAATATTTTTACTACCAGCAGCAGCAGCAGTCACCACAGCAGGTGTTCTGTGTCTGAGCATAGGGCACAGTATAAATGGATCTATAATACATTGATGCACTGTACTGTTCTCTTTTGTACTGAAGGCTAACCATTTGAAGGAACAAGTGCATCAGAGTAGGAGGCATTGAAGTACATTCAACAGTACTGGCAGGCTATTTCTGGATACTTTTTAGGCCATGAATACATACAAAAAATAATACAGATAAAACTGGGAACACCTTGGGATAGTTAAGGATTTTCTGTCATTGACAGCAAATTATCCTTGGAAATGGCAACTTGAAAATGGTGAAACCATCTGGCTTCCAGACTACAATAATTGGTCTAGTAATAACAAATAAAGCCTAATGAAGAACATGTAGCAGAGATGAAGAACTATGAAGAGCACAGTCACACAACACATCCTTGAGCCATCATTTTGGAAGTGTTATTGTAGGAACACTACAATATTGCATTAAAACAATTACTACAATCAAAGATGAACTAAGATAATAATCAACCACATTATGGCTAAATTACAATCAGTCAGTTAGGCTGGTATCCTTCATTATTAGCCTGCTTTACCAAAACCACACACACACACACACACACACACACACACACACACACACACACACACACACACACACACACACACACACACCACGGTCTCAAACTGAATGCAAAAAATGCATCATAATTCCCTTCGGCACAAACAATGTCCCTTCACACTATCAGATCAACAACAATACCCTAAGTACCCACAAAGTGGTAAGGGACCTGGGATCACAAGTTGATTGCAAACTTAACTTCGACCACCATGTGTCTACTGTAGTAAGGAAGGCTTTCCATGCAGCATACTTGATTAGTTAAGGCATCGCCTTGAGAGCAAAACAGGTTATAACTCCTCTATACTTGGCACTAATCCAGCCCAGAATTGAGTATATCATCCTGTTCGGCATGTACCGTACAAAGCACCTGCAGCAACTGGAGAGACGTCAGAGGTTTCTAACCAAGAAGATCAATGGGCTCCAGCATGTGCCTTACATAAATTGACTAAAGTCCATGTCACTATACTCCATATCATACAGACTTATTAGGGGAGACTTATGCCTGGCCTACACAGCAGTCCAAGACTAAAACCTAATAAACTTGCTGCATATCAGTAAATCAAACAGGACTAGGGCTACCAGTTCCAGGGACCTAAATATGGCCTGCAACTTAAATAGGGCATGCTGGAGGGAAAGATTTATCTCCCAGCAACTGCCATGTCTTTGGAACAGGCTACCAATTCATGTGAAACAGAGCACCACTATGATACTGTTCAAGAGGAACCTGAACGAGTGAATGGGGCACCGTAAATTCTTACCAGGGATAGTGCCTACAACCCACATGGACATGGGCAGGCATCACTAAATGCAATCTTAGCTACTGACTAGCATTCCATGAAATACAAGAACCAAAGTTAAAAACTTCAAAAACAATAATGAATCGTGGCAACCGTGCTTAATGGCTACAATCCAATTTATTATGAAGCGCTTTTCGTCCAGCAAATTACTTGAACTTCATCAGATACAACACAAACAGATAATGACATTTAAATAGTAAATTCTTAAGTCACATGTTACTCTAAGTCGCATATTTAAAGAGAAATGCATGAATTTCTTTTAAAATTCTTGATTCATACTTAACTAAAATCATTTATAAAATAATTTTATATCGTTTTGTATCATTTTTTGTATATAAAATAGGTTAAAGACTGACCAAATAAATCATGAATTAATTCTCATGTTACTTTCTTATAAAACACATGAAAAACATTTAACCTATGTATATAAATTATATTAATTATATATACACATAAATAAATAATTAAATTCATAGTTAATACCATTATAAAATCAAAGGTATTAAAATGTTATTAAGGTTGTTATAATCAATACACAGCAGCCAAAATTAACTAATGTCTTATTTACATATAAATGTGTTCATCTAAGTAAACTCTTTTAAGTTTTTATAAAGACATTATAGAACACATGTCATTTAATCCGGGATTATTATATGCATATAGCCGAACTTGCCATATTAATTCAAGTCTTTCTAATTCTATCTCAAGTGGTCCCCCTCTCAAACTCTTTTCCACTTGATCTAAAATCCAAAATTTAAATTCATGATTTGGATAATCTTGAATATGCTTGGCTAATGCATTGTCTTGTTTTAGTCTATTTATACTATATGTATGTTCATATATCCTATCTCTAAGCCTACATATCGTCTTACCAACATAAAAACAGGGACAATATTGACACTTGGCGAGGTAGACTACCATTTTAGAGTTACAGTTGTACTTCATATTGCTCATCAATTCCTTGTTATTAACCAATAGAGATGACCCAACCAAAATATATCTACAATCTGGACAAAAACCACATTGTTGCATACCTCTCCGGTTAGTATCCGGCCTATATGTACATTCAAACAAGTTTTTAAATTTTTATCCCTTCTAGTAGTAAATTTCGGTGTAATACCAAGCTTTTCCACTAATTCTTTATCTTCCATAAGGATATTCCAATTCTTACATACAATGTTCCTTATATAGTAATAATCTACATTGAACGTTAACACAAAACTGGAAGAGAAAGCTGAAGGGGCATTTGTTCTAGTTCTAAACATAGGTGTTACAACTGGAGATTCACATCCATGACTATTAAAATTCTCTATTATGACTTCATTTTCAGACATATCTTTACCAAGTATAGGTGTATACATACCATTCAATCTTTTTATAATTACTTAATTTATAATGTTATCCAAAAAACTATTTGGATATGCTCTTTTAATAAACATTTGTTTTAATAACTGGCATTTGTTATAGAAATCCTCCTCTTTTGAAACCATTCTTGCCGCACTCACTAATTGTCCGTTTACCACCGATTTCTTTTGGTGGTAGGGGTGAACGCTTGAAAAATGTAAGAATGTATTCGAATAGGAGGGTTTCCTGTATATTTTTGCCTCATACTTTTTATCAATATTGTTTTTGACTAATAATACATCCAAAAATGAAATTTGATTTTCATCAAAATTATATGTGAATTCCAGAAAATCTGTACTTTGATTGAAATAATCAACTAAATGTTGAGCTTGTTCTTTACCGCCACTCAATAATATAAATATATCATCCAAAAAATGTGTAAAATATACAATTTGTGATCTAATTTCATCAATATTAAGCATAAAGGAGCGTTCCCAGTAGTTTATGACTAAGTTGGCAAAACTAGAACCACATGGGGACCCCATGGCCACTCCTCTTTTTTGGTGGTAGAAGTTGTTTTTAAAGTATATATAATTATGTGATAACACAATATCTAATAATTCTTCCACCAAACATATATCTGATAGAGGAGTGCCTTTATTCCTAAGGTTAAGTGTAACCCATTCAATACCTTGTTCTTGTGGTATTAAAGTATAAAGGTCCTTTACATCTACTGTCAGTAAGTTGTGTTGTTCACTAAACTCTATTTCATTAATTTTTTATTGACTAGCATTTCCATGGTATTACATTGGGATGAAACGGCTATGCTTAAAATGACCTCTGGGTTGATAGCCTAGTAATCTCGTATGATCCAATGATAACCTGCACACTACAGAATAGATATCTTCAAAAATCATATCAAAAACTATGCTACAGTTATAGTAAAAAAAGAGTGTTGATAAAAATGTTGAAAATATCTTAAAGAATCTATTAAAACTGTCCCAAAATGGAATGAATTACATCAATCAACTTAAGGAAAATTGAAGTTAATCAAGCATTATACCTCCTACACCTTTCAATATACAAAGTGTAACCCCTGCATTTTAGTTACCACTAAACATAGGTACTCAAAATGGACATGATTTGCAACTGAATAGAAAAATTAACTGCAATACACAAAATGACAAACTAATCAGAATCTTACAAGGTGGACATGTCATATTTCTGACTAACTAGTAGAACTGTTACTGATTTATTTTCTGCAAGAATGTCATCGGCCTGGTGATGTGTACATGTACTATTTTATAGAAACAGCAACATCTGACATTCCATTTCTGAAAAACTGGGGCAACAAATTAACTGTAATAGAAATGAGTTCCTGGAATTATTGAGGCTTTCTTAATCTGATGTTACTTCTAGGCACAGTAGAACACAATAGGACATTTAAAGTTGTTCTTGTGTACTCAATATTAGATATGCTTTAATAGCTTACAATCACACCGGCTTGCAAATATGCACTGCACCTTTAGGGTAAATTATAAGTTATGTACTCATCATAACTAGGCATCTGTGTTGTCCATCATTCTTCTTCACTTATGGGTTACGGATCAGATCCTCGGATCTAACTCGTTAGCATACTTCAGACTTTGGATCCAACTCTCAAACTCCTCCCTCTACCCATAATACCCCACTCCATCCTTACTGCCACATATCAAGTTTGCTGTTCTATTTCCCAATAGCTGAAGAAAAACAGATATAGCCAGATAGAAAAGACAGGGCTCAAACCTGGAACTGTAGGTTCCAAACACAGTCCAATAGGTCCTTCCAGAAGAAAAATGGATGGGGGCTGGATGGGAGGGGAGTTGAGAAAGAATGAAAATGGACAATACAGATACCTAGTTTTGGTGAGTACATAACTTAGAAATTTGATGTTGTCCTTTTCATTCTTCCTCACTTATGGGGCATTGTCTACCAGCTACTCTGACCTTGAGTGGCCCTCTTGGAAGGATATTCCAGAGTACTGCTGAACCAAAGGAGGCTCTGTTTATTGATATGATGTCCAATTTGTAATGCGAAACAAAAATATGAGTCTTGGACCATGTAGCTGCTACACAAATGTCATCAATAGGTATTCTTGACCAAAAGGCAGACAGAGTAGCCATGGATCTATTTGAGTGAGCTTGGGGAGGTTTTGGTAATGTCATATCCTTCTGAGAGTAAATCCATGAGATACAGTCGATAATCCATTTAGCTAGAGTAAATTTAGAAACTGACTGGCCTGGGCAATTTGGAGAGAAAGATACAAAAACTGGTCTGACTTACTAAACTGTTTTGTTCTGTGAAGGTAAACATATAGTTGTCTGTGTACATCAAGGAGGTGTAGCATGTACTCCTTTATTGGCAAAACCTGGAAAGAAAACTGGCAAGTGAATGCATTGGCTGCTGTTATTTTCAGAAGCTGTCTTAGGTTAAAAAGAAGGTTTAGACCACAGAGAAATATTATCTTTGTGAAAAACAATGAAAGGAGTCTTTGCTGAAAGAGCTTGGAGTTCAGAAATTCTTTTTGCCAAAGTTATAGCTACCAAGAAAACTGTCTTCCATGACAGAAATTTTAGATCAGATTTGTCTGAAGGTTCAATGTGTTTTGTGTCAGACCTTCAAGTACTGCAGTAAGATCAAAAGGGAGAGAGGGATCCTTTACTGTCGATTTCAGAAGAAAAATGCCTTTCATAAAGCTTTACACAATCTAGAGAAAGCCAAGGAAAAATATTTATTCTCTGTGTGAAAATTTGAAATTGCTGTCAACTGAAGTATAATTGTAGAGAAACTTGCCCCATCTTTGAAAAGAGTTGTCAAAAAATGAAGACTTGCTGAAATGTGTGCAGAAAATGGATCAATCTCCTTATCTGATGCCCAAATACAGAATCTCTTCCATTTACTTTTATAAACTTTTTTGGTAGAATCCTTTTGAGAAGCCAAAATAATGTCATGAACTGGGGAAGACAGCCTGAACTGTTTAACTATTACTGGAAGTGGAGAAACCATCTGGTCAGCTTGAGGGTCTGAATGTTAGGGTGCTGAATCCCCTGATTGGTGAGAAAAAATATCCTGAGTAGGCTCCAGTATCCATGGAGGATAATGATGATGAGACTGTAGAAAGGGGAAACATACCTGCCAAGGCCGAAAATGGGCAATGAGGATTATTGAGCTCTTCAGCTTACTCTTCTGCAAAAATCTTGGAATCAGGGCAAGATGACTTGAAGCATAAAGAAGACCCAGGGGTCAAGGGTGAATAAGAGCATCTCTTGGTGACTCCCCCTGAGGGGGATCAGAGTGAACTACTTGCTGCATTTGTTGCTGAGAGGAGTGTCAAATAGGTCACAGCATGTTTGGCCCCAACACCTGAAGATCATATTCTCTACTGACTGATTGAGAGACCACTTGTGAGGCATCAGAATGGATCTGCTTAGTTTGTCCAAGCATGTTGGTTTTCCGTGGGATGTATGTTGCAATTAGAAAGTGGTCTGATGAAATCGCCTATTCACAAACCCTCATAGCCTCTATGCAAAGGGGGTAAGATCAGGTTCCTCCTTGCTTGTTGGTATACCAGGCTATAGACATGTTGTCAGTCTGAATTGCAATTTTCCCAAGGGAAGAGCATCTTGAAATAGCTGCAATGCTAAAAGTATTGCTTTCATTTCCAGGACATTGATATGCAACTTGGTATCTTGGATCTTGGCTGGACCACATGCCTTGGACAGTTATTCCCAAGAAATGCCACACCCACCCCAGTTGAGAAGCATCTGTGGTCACTGTGGCTACTGTGTTCAGTAGAAAAAAGGGTCTGGTCAGAAAAAAGATTGGCTGATTGTATCTATCAGTGAATATGTTGCTTGCAAATCAGAGTGAGTTTTACTTGAAAAGACAGGGATTGATATAGAATGGACCACTGTGCAGCTAGAGTCCATTGCAGAACCTGCATAAGAAGTGTGCAAGAGGAAGTAGTATTATGGCAACTGACTTCGACCCAAGTGCTTGAAGCACTAACTTTGCTGGGGGAGATGAAAGGGAATGGATAGCCTGAACCTAGTTTCTGATAGAAGTAATGCAGTGGAGAGGCAAAGATGCTATCTGTGATGACGTGTTCAAAACTGTCCTGATGAATTCCAGGCTCTGAACTGGTGTAAGTTTTGATTTGGAAAGATTTATTGTAATGCACAAAGTGTCACAAATCTGGAGCAAATAGTCCCTGGCATGTTGAAGTTGATGCTTGATGGGGTGGTTAGGATTCAGTCATCTAGATATGGAATCACTTGGAATCCCTTCAGTCTCAAGTGAGCTGTGTCTACTGGCATGTATTTGGTAAACACCCTGGGGGCTGTGGTGAGTCCAAATAGTAGAGCTCTGAACTGATAATGACTGGCTCCCAGCTGAAAGCAGAGATGTCTTCTGGATCGTCTGTCTATTTTGATATGATAGCATGTGTCGTGAAGATCTACAGAGCACATCCAATTGTCCTTGTACAGAAAAAGCATGATAGACTGAACTGTGACCATTTGGAACTTTACTTTCTTTGCATACTGATTCAATTTGCTTAGATCCAAAATGGGTCTCACATCCCCTGTTTTCTTTGGCACTAAAAAAGCATGAATAAGTTTCTAAACCTATCTGGTCAGGTCGGACCTTCTGGATGACTCTTTTTCTAGCAGCTTTTGTATTTCTTGTACTGAGCCTTCCTCTGACTGGGTGGAATGTCAGGAAGTCTCTTCCTTTGACAATGAGGAAGAAAGGAAAATGGTAATTAATAACCTCCGGATATTATTCTTAGCACCCATAAATCTCTTGTGATGTTTGTCAAAGTGTCTAGGTGCAAAAAGAACTGACCCCTGACTTCCTCCAGATTTGGACAGTTGGGAAGCACTTTGGAGTGCTGATAGAGCCTGTCTGAAAATGAATCTGTAGAGTCCGGGTTCTGTGGGCCTGCTCTGCCTCTAGGTAGATGTCTACCATTAAAATTTCCCACTCTGCCTCTGGAGGAATTGTCCCCATGTGAAACCTGAAAAAGTCCCTGAGATTTAGGGAACCACATTTTTTACTGCCTCTCTGGTTCCTAGAGAAGGTTTGTTGAGGCATAGAAAACTTGATCCCCACAGCAGTCAGGGTCTTTCCTTCTTGTTCTCTGTGGGTATGCGTATCATTTACTGATGGCCCAAACAAGGAAGTGCCATCAAATGGGGCATTAACAAAGGTTGCATACCCACATCCAGGTGTGTTTCTTTATGGCTATACCTGAACCGACCACTCATGAGGCACCTTCAGCACAGTGAGAGGTTAACCTCATTGAAGCATTCAAAATAGATAAAAGAGTGGCCAGTTGAGAGGATGGTTTTTTTTAGAAATCCTCAGCAGAAATGGACTCAGAGAGAGAGTATTTGATAACTCCTTTGTCAAATCACTCTGAAGCCTAGTAAAGTGTGCCAGATAACTAAGCAACCTCACAGTGAAAGTAGCTGAGGTGAACACTTGCTTTCCAAATCTGTCCAATGCTCTGGACTCTATTAGGTGGATGGACAGAAGAGGTTTTTCTGCTAGCTCTTTCTTGGTGGCTGCCACCACCACCATAGCATCAACTGGGACTCCTTTGCTCCAGTGGGGTCTGTCTGCAGGTGGTGCCAAAAACTTGTAAGGGTGCTTGGGGATGGGCTCGACAGCATCCGGCTCCTTCATGCCCAGAAGAAACCATATCAATATGTTCATCTGCAGGGGGGTTACCCAAGATGTAAACAGGCCAGAACCAAAAGCCTCCATGAACACTGATTCTTTAGGAGAAGGGGTTTGGGATGACCAGCCACCTTTCTGCTTCAGGATCTCTAGAATATTTCCAAAGGAGATATCATCTGGTGATGATCTAGGGATGCCTCTCCTTCGTCAAAATCGGGGTCTTCTATGAGAGACTCCATGGGGGAGTCTACGTGTCTCCTCTTACACATACCCTTCTGGGGGACCTCTTCTGTAGGATGTTCTGGAGAGGTGTCAGAAGAGAGGGGAAGTTCCTATACTGGAACTGGCTGGAGACTCATTTGAATGTTTGTCCCTATGGAATAGGTCTGCTTGACTCAGAGCTTGGAAGTGATGAGAGCAAAGGGGTAGGATCCAAAATATGAGAAGACAATTCTCTTTGGAGAGAAAAAGCCCTTTCCACCACCTTGAAGGTCGAAGGACTGATAGAAGCCCTGACCAGCTCCCTCAGAGTTGAAGCTTCCAAGGAACGTAGATCATGGCCACCCCCAGATCCAAACTTTGAGTGGAAAATCAGATCTGAACTGTCTAGGGCTGAGGAGAAGTGATGGATCCAACAAAAATATAGCTGAACCCAACTCCTCAGATCTGACACCGACACTTTTGAGACCTGGTCTGATCCGAAGGTCCAGTCTGGGAAAGAGTCAGAGTGGAGAAGGAAACCTTCCTTGGATCCAACACCAAACTTTTCACGGATCTTGGATCCTGGGGCTATGAAACTACTGGATGGATTTGAGAAGGAGAAATAACAATCTCAGATGTGACAGACACATTCACGGATCTGATAGGGGATGGCGCTTGCAATATCCCCATCTGGATCTGAGCTCTTGAGGAACTTTCACATCATCCTATCCTATCCACATCTGCTTCTGACAAGCTTCTGGAAGACCTACAGGAAGTGGTGGATGGTGGCCTGGAATAATTCTTTGGTGTCTGGAGAAGCTGAGCAGGCAAGGTGGGATAGATTGGCTTAATCACATATTCTGGTGTGGTACTGCTAAAGGATGTAATCTGCTTTGGATCCAATGCTTAGAATGTGAGGGAGGGAGTGGTGGAGCAACAGTGATCACTTTAGGAGCTGAAGCCTTAGGACCTGAAGGCATTGGATCCAAATGATGAGACCTCTTTGGATGCAGGAAAGTTGGACCCAAGAGTTTCCTGGTCTTAGCTGGCAACTCCAATGAAGTCTGAGGGGACTTCAAAGGAGAATGCTTACGCTGCTCCAGAAGAGCAGACTTTCTTGATTTAGAGGGGGGTTGAGCCCCTGGAGTGGAAGAAGGAGATATAAGACCCTTTAAGATTCTATCTGCTAGGGCCCTAGGACTGAAAGAGGTGCATATTCTGCATGCCGTGTCTAAATGTCCAGCCCCAGGACAATAAGCACACTCCTTGTGGGCATCACAGTTAGGGATCTTATGCCCACAAAAAGCTCATTTTTTATTTTTTGTTTTTATTTTATTTTATTTAGTTTTTTTTTAGAAGCAACAAAAATACAAGAGAAAAAACTACCAACTATGATAGACATAGAAATACCTTATGGTAACCAGAAAGAAGTACTGTAGGAATAGTACAGAGAAGAAACAAGAAAATGGTCCCCAATGATCTGTGAAAACTAGAGGGAGGAGAAAAGAAATAAAAGATTTATTTGTTTAGAAAAAGAGAAGGAATTATATAACTCACAGTTAAAACAATCCAGCAAAGTCACTCAAGAGTGGAACCTGTGTCAGTTTGCAAAAGTGGCAAACAAGATCTGAGGCAACAGGACTGGAGTATGGCATTATGGGTCGAGGGAGGAGCTTGAGAGTTGGATCCGAATCTGAAGTTTGCTGTCTGGTGGGATCTGAGGATCAGATCTGTAACCTATAAATGAGGAACAATGAAAAGGACAACACTAGATCACATTTTTCTTACTGCTTTTTCTATTGTAGTGGTTGACTTTGGGGCATAGTATGTTATGAAAGTAAACTGACTAAACTTTCTTTGGTAATTTTTGATGCAGAATGGCCTTACAACATCCCAGGTATTCATTAAAGAGCCACACAGCTCTTGCTGAAAAGGCCCTGCTCCCACGATGAGTTAATCTGCGATTCAGAGACATATTAGCCACAACATTATTGGCTAATCTGTATGTCTCTGATTTGGATTTACTAAAGGGACATGCAGATCTTTGCTGAATTGCATGTCATGGTAGTAAACTGCTGTTTGTGTAGGCATTGGCATCTCATTCACATACAGACACACAAAACACACACACACACACACACACACACACACACACACACACACACACACACACACACACACACACACACACACACACACACACACACACACACCACAGTCTCCCTATCTGTCCACTGTCTTATCTTTCCATGCTTCCATCTTACAACTGACCACAATGTTTATCTGCCATTATGGCACATTTGTAGAATCCTTGGTGTCTTGTGTCCTTCCCCAGTGATCTCCATAATACTTTAAGTGCCATTACTACATGTATCTAGTATGCCTTGGTGGCTAATGTGTGTCCCCCACATTCCCCATAGTGACGTCAATACCATTATGGCACTTAACTACACTATTACCCTGTTGTCTAGTGTTCCCGTTTAATCCCCATACTGATGCTGGTTAAATCAAGGCACTTACAGTTAGAGTAATCTCTGGTGTCTAGTGTTTCCTCAAACACCAATGCTAGTGCCACTAAGGCACTTGGGTTGAAATGTTTGCCTGGTGTCTAGTGCTTCCTCACTCCCAATCTCTCTACTACAGTCATGGAAGGTAGTTAAGCATGGCTTTTTCATTGTGATCTGTATCATGACCTGGTTGGGAAGGCTGTGCTGATCTTTATGGCAGAGTGAATTCTTCATGGAAGGAGACAGCACATGGCTAATTAGCATATACATTTCCCCTAGACTGCCTTAGCAGCCTTCAGCCCAGCCTCGGGGCCAGCCATAAATGGATCTAAGGATGAATTTGTGCTAGAGCACTGTGCAGCACTGTGTTAGGGCAGTTGCTGAATACAAAAAGGTACTTCAAAGTATACACACTGATGTACACTTTGCAGAATCTTTATGAATCCCACTGATAGAAATTGTGAAAAAGCACAAGTGTGATGTTAAAGTGCAATTAGTTAAGTACTAGAATAATAACAATGGTACTGTTTTCTAACTTTTATTTTTCCCATTAAGACCTTTATTAGGCACTACTTTAAATTAAATACTTAAAATGTTTTATTTATTAAGTTATGTATTTACTGTTTTATACATTTGTTAAATGAGTAAGCTCACCTGACATAAGTCCTCCTTTTCAGAGGCAATCCAGGACCAATTTCTATCAAGTGTCTTGCTCAGGGTTACACAGTAGTCAAATGGAGGTGGAAAGAATCAAACCCTGTACCCCTGACTACAAAAAAAAACTATTTTTAAGAGCTTAGAACCTTAACCCTCTGCTCTAAATACCAGATTATTGCTATGTTAAATAAAAATATTTTTTTAATAAAGTTGTTTTACAACATTGCTGCCATCTTTAAGGGCAATAATACCCTCCAAGTTAGATAGTATAGGGAAATAATGGATCATCTAACAGGGGATATGTCCATCTCCTGTGGTGTCACTCTTCACAACTCCCTTGGGAACTCTTTTATT
>NC_056739.1:1541091808-1541101808 GCF_019279795.1 Protopterus annectens
ACACAACACAATTCCAGTATCACATAGTCCCACCACATCAGCGAACCAAACACATAAATACACAAAAACATACTCGGAGGCTCAAAATAAAAATCTACCTAAGCAAAAGAGACCTCCAAAGCAGACATCCAAGCAAACGCTACCTCAAAACAAAACACGCACAACACATAGCCCACAAAGTCAGTGTGCCAAGCAGCCACAGCTTTAAGGCTGAATAACACACCTGATACTCTTGTAATAGGTGACTCTATTGTCAGACACACTGACGTCCCACTCACCAGGCTGAATAAAGAGAAGGTCATGGTGAGCTGCCTGTCGGGTGCTAGGATCCGCCACATAATGCAAGTACTCAGGTCACTCCAAAGCAAATACAAATATGACTCAGTCATTGTACATGCTGGTGTGAATGACCTGAGATGTACCTCCCTGGACTACATGAAAAGAGACATAGAGGAGCTCTCTGATCATGTAGCCCAGGCTGGTATGACCCTGACTTTGAGCAGCATCTTACCCTCACCTAGAATGATGCCACAGTACAAAGACAAAATGATCGATTTTAACAATTGGCTAAAATTTTGGTGTCATTCAAAGGGGATCCAGTGTCTGTCAGCCTGGGATGACATGCTCGACAAGCCACGTTGCTTCACTAGGGACGGCTTGCACCTGTCACCACTGGGCTTTCGGATATTGGCAAAGGCTCTTGCCACCCCCATAGTGCCTTTTTAGGCAAGGCTCAAAAGTCAAACCCACCCCCATAGACAGCACAAGGAACAAGAAACTAAGGGTAATGCTGCTAAACGCCAAAAGTCTTAACCTCAAGATGCACGCATCAAGCTCTCCTCAGTATGGAGAACATCGATATCTGTGCAGTGACAGAAACCTGGTTCAAGGCTCCAGAGAGCACCCCAGCACTACCAGGCTATACCTCATATCATGCTTTTCGCCCCAAAACCCGGACCGAACCACAAAAGGAGGGGAGTTTCCATATTTATCAAGGATATCCACACCTCCAGGTTAGTGGCATTGCACGGGTATCGGAGACCATCCATGTGCAACTAACAGTGGGCAAGACTGCTTTTCAGTTTATAGCATCCTACAGACCACCCTCTCAAAGTCAGGAATCCCACTCGGCTTTCCTGAAAACATTGGAGAACATGAAGATCTCTCCGAACACCATTATATTGGGTGACTTCAACTACCCAAACATTGACTGGGAGCACTACTCAAGCCCCAGCACCTTAGCCCAAAGGTTCCTGGAAATTATAAACTCAAATGCTATGGAACAACTAGTCACCACTCCCACAAGAGGGGACAACATACTAGACCTGATCATTACCAACATGGGGACTCTATGCTCTACACCAGAAGTATATCCCTCATTGGTAAGATCAGACCATAAATTAATCTCACTGGATGTCCACATCCCGACCCCACCCACAGCCCAGAAAACCACAGTGAAAAACTTCTCAAAAGCGAACTTCTCACTTCTCAAAACTGAAGTGGAATCCTTCAAGGCCCCAGGGCCAGTGGAAACTACGGCCCAAACTGCAGAATCCTATATAAATGCATTCTACCGACATCTCCAGGAATGCATGGATCATGCTATCCCAAACAAAACCAAGACCCAATCATCCAAAGGCAGCCGTCCAGTCTGGTGGACCCCTGCCTTAAATAAACTGTACAACAGAAGGAGGAAGCTACTACATGATAGAGCAAAATCCCTAATAGGGAAGGCATTTCTGATCAGTACTAGCAAAAAATTACGATCCCTCATAAAATCCTTCAAGGCCAGCTTCGAGAGAAAAATTGCACAGGACACAAAGACAATCATAAGGCTTTTTTCAGTTATGTTAGAAACCTGGGATGCAACTCCCAGACTTGTTCTGAGTTGATTCTAAACGACAAAAAATACACTGAACCCACAGACATCGCCAATATCCTGGCAGACATGGTTCAGTGCAAACTCCCCCCCCTCCCCCCCAAAAGAGCAAGTATCTATCCCAGCAGAGGGCTGCCTCCCAAACATCTCTGATGCTCAGGTAAAGGCTGCCCTCTCCAAAGCAAAAAACACTGCTTCCATGGGACCAGATGGTGTCCCAGGTTGCGTCCTACATGAACTCCAAGAGGAACTAATCCCTCAAATAAAACAGCTATACAATCTCAGCCTCACTACAGGATATGTGCCCACAGAATGGCGTACAGCAACCGTGGTCCCACTCCACAAAGGTGGAGCCTCTACGGACCCTGGAAACTATCACCCCGTAAGCCTGACTAGCTTAGTCTGCAAAGCTATGGAGAGGATCATCATGGAGCTCATAAACAAAGACATTGGGGACATACAGACACTAGATCCTACCCAGTTCGGCTTTGTCAAGGGCAGATCCTGCCTGCCTTTTGAACCTGGTTGACTTCTTCGAAACAGTCACCAAAGCCATAGATGAAGGGAAGGTAGTCCACACAACCTATCTGGACCTTGCAAAGGCATTTGACACAATACCCCACTCGGGCATCATAGATAAGCTATCCAGCTTAAATATAAACCCCTATGTCACAAGATGGGTCGCAAACTGGCTCAAAGACAAAACCCACAGAGTGAGAGTTGCTGGAGCCATGTCAGACTCAAAACCAGTCACAAGTGGCGTCCCACAGGGTTCTGTCCTGGGACCACTCTTGTTCGGTATATACTTTTCCGAGGTACAGGCAAACGTGGGAGGACTATGGCTCACCAAGTTCGCAGACGACTGCAAACTGGGCGCCATAATCAACTCTCCAGCTGACACAAACATCCTTCAAAAAGGTCTCACAGAGACAGATAACTGGTGCCAGTGCCATGGTCTAAAGCTAAATGCCAAAAAATGTATAGTCATACCCTTTGGCAAAAGCAATGTGCCCACAAATTACCACATAGGCGGAAACCCATTAAGTACAGAGAAAGTAATTAGGGACCTGGGGACCCAAGTTGATAGCAATCTCTCCTTTGAAAACCACATTGCCAAAGTGGTTAGAAAGACCTTCTACATAGCCCACCTCATCACAAAGGGTTTCACATCTAGATCAAGAGAGGTAATCGTGCCCCTTTATTCATCCCTCATCAGGCCCATCATAGAATACAATGCCCCTTTTGGGATGTACCTTACCCGACACCTGCAGCAATTAGAAAGACCCCAAAAGTATCTCACCAAGAGGATCAAGGGTCTCAAACAGATGCCATATGCTGCTCGGTTAAAAAAACTCCAGCTCTAGTCAGTTGCATACCACCTACTTCGAGGCGATCTATGCCTGACATACAAAGCTATGTCAAATCCAGAATTAATGGACATGCTCCACCTCAGTAAATCTAAATCCCTTAGAGCCACACACTCGAGGGACTTGAACCTCAGCACAGAAATAAATAGAACTTGCTGGAGGGACAGGTTCATAACCCAGAGGCTCCCTTCACTCTGGAATAGAATTCCAGTTCATGTGAGGCAGAGCACCTCACTGAATCTCTTCAAGAAGAATCTCGATAGGTGGATGGGGGATCGTAGGTTTGTCCCAGGGATTACTCCCGTGTCACTGTTAGACAGAGACACAGTAAACTAAACCTTAAAGGGCACAGTATACTCAAATCAAGGGGTGGCGTAAGCCATACAGAATCGGGCTAGGCTTATAATTGCCTCAGGGCAGATAGCCTAGTATGAACCTATGAACCTATGAACCTATGACTGTCTGTGAAGCTAATGCTGATTCTTTAAAAAAAAGTGGAGGCAAGGACTGAATAGGGCTTTATTATTTAGCCACTGTAACGTGCAAGTGGGCACCCTACATAATACATTCATGTATTCTAAATAAATTACAGATAATCACCAGCAACTAGATATCTACTACAGCAGCTCAAAGAATATCATAATTATTTCCATACAACCATGTAGAAATAATCAAAACATGCTTAAATTCTCTGGTTGTAATGCATCTTTTCCCCTTACAGCAGACTAACCGGTGGGTTAATACGCTAAAATTAACTTTCTTTGGTTTAGTACATGCTTCAAACGTATCAAATTTGCTGCACTGATATTGTATATATGCATACCTACCCATACTTAACTGGAGTTTAAGCATTTGTTTTGGGACAGGGAACACATGCATGTCAGTTGACAGTTCAAGCAGATCTCGGTTGTTGGCAGAGAGTGGGAGGTTATGGCACATTAAGTGCATATATAAAATACCTACACAGCTTTAAGATGCTTAGTGGCACTAAGGCAGAAAAGGGTTTAACAATGTTTTGCAGAAGTATGTTGTATTTTTGTTTCAGCGAGGCTATTTTTTACAGTCTGTAACTGTGCAATTAATGCATTGCATCATTCCTAACATTTAGGTACATATATGGCTTGGTCAGGATTTATTTAATTAAATAGTTAATTTTCAACTATGTAACCTTAGTTTAATACCAGTTATTATATTTTGTTTCTAGAAGTCTTTGCTCACTGTGTAGTACTGTCAAAGTTTATACATTATTTGACTGATTCCACTCAAGTCTTTTCAGCTTTTCCCAGTTAGGAGTCACCACAGCAGAAGTTGCCAGCCAGACACCCAACCTTCAGCAAAGGCATGCCCATTCACACATCTTTCAGAGGCCACTTGACTGCAGGGAGGACATGCAGACTCCACAGAGAAGGCACTCCAGCCGAGAATCGAACAGGAGAACCTCTTGCTGGGAGGCAACAATGCTACCGCTGTACCACCGCCACTGAATTCCTTAAATTAATTTTGCACAATGCTATTGCAGATGACTAGTGCAGTGCTGTGTTCAGATGCAAATGAGCCTTACTTTTTAGCAATCTATGATTGTGTTGCATTAAAACTTATGTTAATATTATCAGTAACTTATTTTTCTAAGCTATTCATCAAAGCTACAACTTTTATTTCTTACTTTTGAACCTTACTTTATTCTGATTTTCTAGACTAATTTATGTTGCATTTCTTTTCTTCTGTCAGTAAATAACAAAGGCAGTTCTATGGCATCAGTTGATTTGCAACAGGTCCCTCCTTGAGCCATTGGCTGAGTACTTCTTTTTCTCTGATCAGAATTTGTCATATTTTCCTTAAGTATTTCATCACAATTGCTGTCCTTATTGTTTTATAGTTCTTGAACAGTTTGTTTCTTAATACATACAGTACTAAGCTATGGCTCCTGCTGTAATGCAAACTGGGAGAAAGGTATTCAGAAACATATAGCACATTGTGTTAAGCAAAATGACAAGTTATGTGGTGACTCACAGGGAGGGCTTGAATAAGAGATGCAGGTAGCAATACCATGCTAGTAAGAAAATAGTTTTTATGCATTGCATGCAACTGACCACATAATGACATGGAAACGCATGTCAATATGCTAATAAGAGCCATCACTTTCCTGTGACCTGTTCTTGACATGTAGAAAGTTGGTGCTACTGCGATGGAACTGATCATACTACTATGGCCATCCACTGCATTGATGTTCTACACCATTTCCTGTCAAACCTACACCTAGACCAGAAGGTCTTGACTGCTTTTTCTTTCTCAAAAATATGCACACCATATGTGTGTGTGTGTGTGTGTGTGTGTGTGTGTGTGTGTGTGTGTGTGTGTGTGTGTCTGTGTGTGTGTGTGTGTGTGTGTGTGTGTGTGTGAGTGTGTAGTGCCTGCAGTAACAACTCCATCTCTTGTGTGATGTACTTCTCCAGATGTTGGCAATGCTTTGGTACTATGCCAGGGTATGAACACACATGAGTTACACATATGAATCCAGTGTGGATATGCAGGACCGTCCATGTCAGCCAACATTAGCCTTCAAACTGTCATCCATGTGGTACACACAGCCCTGTGTATTGCACAGTTAACTGTTCTGACACAGTCCCATAATGCCAGCCTGTGTCAACAGTATGTTCTACACCTAATGCAAATGCACTGGAGGCCCACTTCCCCTCTAACCTGTAATACTGTCTGTGGGCATTTAGGTTCATAGCAAGTACTAGGCAATCTGTCTTCAGACCATTACAAGCCTATCCAAAAACCTATATTCAAATGTTTGTTCCAGACTCAGGGAAGTTATGACAAATAGACTGGGGGAGAATTTGACAGTGTCTATCCAATTATCCAGGTTTACCTTGAAAGTGACAAGGATGCTATTCTACTTGTCATGCAGCAGAAGTTTGTTCTAGAAGTGAAGGATACATTGGGATGTGAATCTATCTTGCCAGCATGTCTTATGTATCTGTTGTTAATGATTTAGTTCCTTAAACTGGATATGTGAGGTATTATTTGCTCTGCAAAGGAATACATGGTCAAAGAGTGTTGGATCTTTCATGGTTCGAAAGGCTAGATACAAATCTCTGTAGAGGATTCTATAAGAGTCTGAGTATAGACAGAATATTACCTGTCTATCCTGATAGCTAAGATTTTGAGGCCACTGATCATTTTAGTTATGAATGTCTGAGGCATCTCAAGTTAGGTGATATGTTTAGGCAAATGCATGTCAAAAGGTACATTATATTCAATAATGGGTCTGCTAAGACACAAGTAAATGGGAATTAACACTTCTTTGGATATGGTGGAGATGCTTTTGGAACTTTACTTACCCAAATACTGTAAATGCCCAGAACACTGTCTATCTCAAAGTAAATTTACTGAGACATAAAGTGATGTGGTAACAAGTTTATTAGCAGAATAGGATTAGCAGCTTAGTGAAACATTGCAAAAGCAAATTAAAGCAAATCTAAAATGGCAGACTAAGATTAACATAAATACAAAGAAAACCAATACTTTCTCAGCTTAGGTGATACATCTTGGAATATTTTCCAATCATAAAACACACACACTGTGTAGGCCATGGTGGTGCAGTGGTTAGCGTTGTCACCTCACAGCAAGAGGTTCTCAGGTTCATTTCTCAGCTGGAGCACCTTCTGTGTGGATTCTGCATGTCCTCCCTGTGGTCGAGTGATGTTTAAAGACATGCAAGTAGGTGTGTGTGTGAATGGGTGTGCCTTCTTTGAAGGTTGGGCATCAGGCTGGCACCTTGGCACTGTAATAATCCACTGCCAATCATTAGCAGACTGGAGGTCTGCTGTGGCAACTCCTAACCAGAAAAAGCCAAAAAACATGAAACACACACTCTAACAGAATTTTTTCACCCGAATGACAGCTCTGATGGCTGTACGTGTTTACTTCTGAGCACATTAACCAACATCTCATTTTTTTCTCCTTAACAGAATTTTTAATAAAAGTAAAATCAAAGCATAATGGCATACTGTCTTGTGTTTCTAACTCTTATGTTAATTTAAGCAGTGTTTCATTCTTATCTAGATCTGCAACACAGAGGTGTAGTATAATGTCTGAGATGATTCTCACAGAACACATATATGTTTTCAGGTCTAACTTGCTCAGAACCAATATATAAATCAAGAAATCCATTGTGAAAGCTGAGATTTAGCATTCTATATCTTAACAGACAGAAGATTTTCCATGCTAATGAGGAGGCATAATGGTAAAAAAATTAGGAATTATCAACAAGAGTATCCAGATCCTTTATGACAGTGTCCAATTGGAGGGGTCTGTGATCTATATATTATGTGATTTTTTTTTTGTTTTACCAAAATGAACTATACTACATTTTTTTCACATTTAATATAAGACCACTGACTATGTACCAACTGTTAAAATGGTCTAACTCATGTTGGTACAGTTGTGAGTCAGTGAAGGATCAAATGACAACACCTGATTTACAGTCGTCTGTACACTTTGATAACCATAAGCCAGAAGTATTGGCCTATGGTTATCAAAGTTTGCAGCTGACTGTAAAATGAGTGCAGACACCTACATGGATGGACTATGCCAAACCTGCCACCTTATGATTCATGTGCCCTGCGTGAATGCACCCTCACCACCTCACAGGACTGCACTCTTTCCAGCTTCTTCATTATACTCTGCCTGGATGCACTCTCTTCCCTACAGGACAGCAAAGTGTCCTGTCTCTTCCCTTTGCTTATTTGGATGATGTCTTCCCACATGACTGACACCTGCGTTGCCCTGTCATGTTGGATGTCCCAAACCTATCAAACCTCTGTCCAGACCTGTGTAAGTGTTATCATACACAATACAATGCTGTGTAGCAGCATCTGTGGATGTCATGCCCATATGAGTAGTAAGTGTAATCCTGAGGCCCATTGCCAGTTATCCTGTCTGCTGCCACATTCCCTATATGGCACTGATTCTTTATGTCATTCACTGTAACACAATCTCCTGCAAAATGGAGATTTTTTTGTGTATGTTAAAATGGGGATTGCAGCATGGATACTGAGATGATTTAGTGTGATTGTCTCTGAACTGTGCCAAAGACTTGATGAGTATCACCTTTATTCTATTCTACAGGACCTGTTTTGGCTCATGAATAGGTTGGGAGGTCACATATAGTGTATGCTCCTGGGCAGCCAGGCCACACTGAATATGGATTGCATTACACTAATAACCACAATCATTGTGCACAACAGCCATTCATAATGCCTGTGCATGGGTTTTGGGGTCATAGAGGGCATTGTGCTATTGTGCTGCTCATCAATGAACTTCATCTGGTGGCCACAACATGTGGCACTGCAACACAACTACTATTTTAGCTGCTGGACTTGACCTGAAGATTGGATATAGCCTCAACAGGATCAGTCTTCCACCTGGTGTGATAAGGAGTGAAAGATCTTTTTATATCTGCAGTACAGGCAGCATAGGGAGCACTTGCTGGGGATGAGGGTTCTCTTTATAAAAGAGATACCTGGTATGAGCTTGCCAGGGCAGGGAGAAATTCCACTGGCATCACCCACTCTGGAGAGCAGTGCCAGCATAAGTAGAGTGATCTGAGAAGGAGTGACTCAGACCTTCTCCAACAATGAGAAGTAGTAGTTGTGGAGAGAGACAGACAAAATATTATGGGAAGCTTTTTTTTTTTGCAGTGCCACTATATCAATAGGATTGGCACTTGTAACTGTAATTGCCTTCTGCTGTCAGGAATATGCTGTGCTCATTAATATTTGTTTTATGTTTTCTAGCTCACCAGTAGATCAAGGAAAAGATGACTACCTGCAGGAGGAGATAGGTCAGGATCTCCAGGTGGCAGGGTGGAATTACTGCATTACTGTAATAAAACACTGAACTATTTCTGCACCCCCGTTTAATATGTATTACACACACACACACACACACACACATATATATATATATATATATATATATATATATATATATATATATATATATATATATCTATATATATGGGTTCACTTTATAATCTCGAAATTCCAAAATACCGAATTAAAGAATAACGAGATCATAAAGCCAAAACACCACAATACCGAATGCCCATAATCACGAAATTCAAAATCCCGACACTTACATACACACACTCACATACACACAACTGCCTCCACACACAAACAAAACTAAACTACAATAGAAACAAGCAGGGGGGCTTTGTCCCCCTCCACCCTCCATTTGGAGGCTGGGCCCCCCACACCCCCCACATATATTCTAACTCTGAGACCGCACAATCACACACACAAAGGCAACTCACACCCACACATTTCACAGCCCCTTGCACACACACATCACAACCAAAACACACACTAACATACACTACAGCACATAACCTACACACTCATACAAACTTACCTGCACTTACATCCATTCATATAGCGCAACACCAGAAGCTCCGAACTTCGGTATTTCGAATTTCGCGTTTCTGGTGTTTCATGATTCCGAGCATTCGGTATTATAATCTCAGTATTCTGAAATTCGATATTTCAGAATATCAAGATTATAAAGAAAACCTACATATATATATATATATATATATATATATATATATATATATATATATACAAACTTCACAAGATACATATATATATATATATATATATATATATATATATATACTTCACAAGCTCGAAGTTTCACAAGTTCGAATTGCAAATGGTCGAGACCATAAGAGCGAAGTTTTGAA
>NC_056739.1:1541106808-1541286808 GCF_019279795.1 Protopterus annectens
CTATATACTGTAATACTTATAAATTAATTGGTGCATTTATGTTATAATTGTATTATATGTAGTATTCCAATGCATTTGTTTTATGTTGCTTTACTTGGATTGTTTTATTTCACTGCAGGCCATGTTTTATTAAAATGTACCCCATATCATTGACCATTTGGATCTGTGGCCTGCTTTTTTCCAATGTTATTATTGTTTTTTAATGTTGCTCTGCACTTTTATTTTTTTCTCTCCATTTATTTTCTATTTTTCTGTAGGATCGGCTTTGGAATGAGCAAAGATGTGTTGGCCACTGTCTTCTGCACTAGCCACAATACCAACTGAATTCCCAGCAATCTCCAGGTCTTGCTCTCTACAAGGTGATGAAAGTCACCTTGTGGGCAGCAACCTGGAGGGCTTGCTTGTGACCTGCATTGTTTCTTTTTCAGAGCGGGACACAGGCTTCTCGTCAGAGGGTGGCATAGAGGAGCCCTCCAAGGCCACCTGGTGTGAAGATAGGTGGCTGGTGAGGACCAGGGTGAACACTGGTAGCACTGACACTCTGGAACTCATCCTTGTGTTGCTGGTAGAGTCATGTAGCTGACTGTCCCTGACCATGATGTCATCAAAGGTACAGCCTTATCCATGATATTAGCCACAGAGGTGACCAACTTCTGGGTCAGTTCCCCTCTAGGTCTGCTTAGTGGGTCATCCTTATCCCACCCTATCCCTCAGCATTGTGTTCCTCCTTCTTGTATTCCACTGCACAACTTGTTTGTAGTTCAATCCTCCTCATCACTAGTTGCCCACTTCCTGCCCATAATCTACATCTCTATCCTGTTGTCCCCATTATTTGCCACTATCTTCCCTTTTGACCTGTTGTTTGAATTATTTGTCTGTCTGCTCCTACTTCCTTTCCTACGCTGTCCTTCCTACCCACACCTTCTCCATGCTACCTTTCCCTCTACCCTTCTTAGAAAAAATAAAATAAAAAAGGGCAGCTGTCCCTCAAAAATGCCATTCTTCCCCTACCCCACATCCCTCTTCTGTTCCCATAGTCTTATGGTGCATTCCTTTGCATGCTTCTTTTCCATTCTATCTTATCACTCAATTTCCTTCCCATTTATATAATAAAATAAGCTGGCAATTTGCTATAGAGCACTTATATGCACTACCTGCTGTGCCTGCATTATAACTATGGAGTGCTTCAATGATATGTGAGTGCACATACATTGGGCATGTTACATGCATGCTGATATCCTCAGGTCATATGACTGCTCATATTGTGGTTAGCTCAGCTGCATGCTTATTGACATTTGTGCAATTGTGAGACTTCATTAAGCAGACATATCCCAGGCATGACCACTCTGTGTCCGAACTTCTACATACCTCTTTCCCATCAAGCCACATCATGCTACTTTCACCATGCTATTTACCATGGTTTAGTAGCGTTATACTTCTTTCTGAATGCATAAGCTGCGGTGGTACAGCGGTAGCGTTGTTGTCTCACAGCAAGAGGTTCTCTCGTTCGATTCTCGGCTGGAGTGCCTTCTGTGTGGAGTCTGCATGTTCTCCCCGCGTTCGAGTGGCCTCCGAAAGACATGCATGAATGGGCGTGCCTTCGCTGAAGGTTGGGCATTGGGCTGGCAACTCGGCACCATAAAAAAAAAATCAACTGCCAATCATTAGCAGACCTGAGTTCTGCTGTGGCGACCCCTAACCGGGAAAAGCCGAAAAGACAAACAACAACATACTTCTTTCTGAATGCCTCCAATGATATAAAATAGTGTCCAATTTTGTTATTTTTTAACACAAGTCTTAGCCATTGGATCAAAATATATGTCAGACTTATACCCTAGGCTGAAATAAAGATTTTATATCAGCTACTGCAAGACGTTCATGCACTTCAAATGATAAATGAGGAGGATATATGGCTCCATGTTGTAACTTTGAGACTTGTAAGTTTGAGTCCTGGGACTATGAGAAAAATGAAAATACAAGAGAACATTCAATAGAAAACATTGCTTATCAGTTCCAAAGCTGGTTTATTGCCCCCTACAACCTCTCCAATGTGAGGGGGTCAACTCCCCCCGACATCTCCCAAACTTACATGTACTATCTTCTGAGATTGTCATTCCTCAGGGAAAAAGGAATACTAGCAATCTCAAACTTAATACATGTAAGTCAACATGTTTGCTCATTCAGTCTCGCTATTATGGGATTCACCCTACAGAATGTCAGAATATCATACTACCAGTTGATACATTATATCATGTTATATGCATTCTTTTCTCTTAAAAAAATCACTTCTAAGTTAAATGTATTAAGTGTGAATGAATTGCAAAGGAGGTCAAAATAGAAAACTAATGTAATCTGTGTGCATATATGACCTGTAAACTGTGAGAGTTTTGTTGTCTATTTAATGACCACAAGTCTGGGATTTTTTTTAATTATGTATATGAAACATATGCTTGATTAGCGAAATTCAAAATGGCAATTTTATGTTGTGTAAACAATTTCTGTGTAAAATGCTATCCTTGATTGTTACATAGGCATTTGACTTGACCAGTCAACTAATTTTCACCTCCACACAGAAAATAAATAATTCTAAAATAAACTTCCTGTTTTTTTCTGTTCCAAATTTCTCTCTTACACTGCAAGAGCTGCAATAGATAAAGGTGTACTGCTAACCCAGCTAGAATATAACCTTCTCATTTTTGCCTCCTCCTTTGTGCAAAATGCCAATAAACTCCAAACCATCTCCAACTCAATCTGTCGCTTCATAGCTAACGCCTACCCACATGAATACCACAGCCTTACTCTTGAAAAAACAAAATGGTTCCCTGTTAAACAAATGGCCAACCTACTTGACACTCAACTTTTCAAACTACTGCATGTCCAATACATTACCCTATCTCAATCAAGCTACATGAAAAAACTTCTGTCTACACATCTCACAATCTCCCCCATCACTCACAACTCCAAGATCCAGCCTCCAAATCTACCACACAAGCATTCTCCATTGCTGCCTCCTTATTCTGGCAATACACCCCTCCTGCCATCAAAGAAAACTTCAGTCACCCAAACTTCAGAAAGGACCTTATTACACACCTTTAACTTCAAGCTAAGTGCTCAGGCTATACAGTCTAAATGTCCTCAATCCCTCCTCTCCTTTCTACACAAGGCTCCTCCTTTCCATTTGAATACTTAACAACATTCATCATAAGTTTTCAAAGAACCTTGGTCAGCCCTATCTTGCCCCCACTTACTGGACTGTACCCCTTCTTTAAGATTCCCCTTAATTCTATTTCATTGCTATCCTACTTTTTATGTTCTCAAACATTACTCATCTTTACTGCTAACCACTTCAATTTATCCACTGTTTTGTAAATTTTGATAGCAAATAATTTCTAAACAATTTTATTGTTAAACTGTTCATTCTGTCTATCATTGTATTATTCACTTTTTAAATAATCTAACACTTGTTATATATCTTTCTCACACATGAATTTTCGTTCACCTGAGCTGTGCCTGCAAATGGGTCAGTGTGATGATCAGTGCACTACCTTGGTAAACAAACAAACAAACACATATACAGATAGATAGACAGACAGATAGATAAATAGGTGGATAGATAAATGTTTAATGTTTGATGAATTAAAGCACTAGAATGTGTGTATGTAACAAACAGCTAAAATGTTTACTACAATGCAGTTTATAGATTTGTAAAGTCAAATCTGTTGTGCATAGACACATTTTCATAAAGATGGTTATATAAGCTAGATAAAAGAGATACAACCCATACTTCCGTGAAGGCACAAATTAAGTAATATAGTAAGAAACATACAGCTATCCATTCAGCCAGATTCAATAAAGCCTACACTGTTGCACACAGTAGCGCACTGTTTTGAATTCCGTAAGCATCTCTACACAGGGCGGCCATGGTGGTGCAGCAGTTAGCATTGCTGCCTCACAGCAAGAGGTTCTCTGGTTCGATTCTTGGCTAGGGTGCCTTGTGTGCGGAGTCTGCATGTCCTCCCTGTGGTTGCATGGGTTTCCTCCAAGTGCTCCAGTTTCCTCCCACATCCCAAAGACATGCTGTAGGTGGATTGGACACTCTAAATTGGCCCTAGGCATGAGTGTGTGTGTGTATGTGTGTGCCTTCTGTGGAAGGTTGGGCGTCAGGCTGGCAATTCGACAGTGTAAAACTCCGCTGCCAGTCATGAGCGGACAGGTGATCTGCTGTGGTGACCCCTAACTGGGAAAAGCCAAAAGAAGAAGAAGAAGCATCTCTACACGGTGTGTAGAGACGAGCAAACAAGATTAACATCATGGCATGCTATTTACAGCATAAGCAGCTGAATTATATGCTAATCAACCAATCCAAGATGGAGGAGCTATTCAACAAACTATAAAGCAATTGTGTAGTGCTGGTCTTCCCTGCAAATTCCAAAACTTAGTGGAATACAGCCACATAAAGGAATCTAGACAGAAACAATGTTATGAGCTGTTGTTGCTTGAATTCATTTGTATGTGCAACAGGCGGAAGTCTATGCTGCTGCTACTGTTGCTAATAGACAATGGCCAAGAAAGAGAAGAGTTTTCAGACCCTGGTTAACATTCCACAATCTGCATGAGGTGGGAATTGTACAGCCCTAGAGGGTGGATAGTGACAAACTACATAAACTCTGCAACCTCTGTTGTCCGCAACTCTGAGCCAGGGCAAACCAAGGGGAACCCATACCAGTGGTGACAAAGGTATGTGTAGCATTTAGAATTTTAGCTACAGGAACCTTTCAGAGACCAACAGGGGACAAGCTGGGGTGTGACAGGCATCAGCATCTAGGATTCTCTATCGATTCCTGAATGCTATGCTACAACATGCCAGTGACCACATATATTTTCACCATACTCCTGAGGACAGAGCCACAAATATGTAGGAGTTCTACCTGTAGCACACTACCTAGAAGTACTGGGTGCCACAGACTGCACACATACAGAAATTAAGGCACCACCTGGGGAACATGGAAAGCTCTACATAATAAAAACAGGGCTTCCACTATATTAACTGCCAAGTCGAGTGTATTGCCAATGGAATAATCTGGAACATGTGTGCTGGCAACCCAACCAGTTACTTTAACAAACATATCTGGCACACCTCCCAGATGTAGCAGATGTTCACTAGGGGGGATATCCCACTGGGTCATTTAATGGGGGATGCAGGTAATGCACTGGAATCGTGGTTGATGACGCCCATCAGAAATTCATACATACCCACTGAAGTATACCATAAACAGGCACAAGCTGAAACTAGAAATGTCATAGATAGTGTGTTTGGGCTGCTGAAGTTGTGGTTCTAGTGCCTAGATATATCTGGGGGCGCCCTGCAGTACAATCCATGTACATGTACTGAAATATTCACTGTATGTGCCATGCTACACAGCATGATCCTGAGAAAACAGCTGCAGCAGGATCAACAAGGGGAGGGGGCACACATTCCACCAACAATGGCAAGGTTACCACAGTCACACACAGGTGAGGAGTCACAGGAGGAACCGGGAACTGCTGTGGGTGTAGGCAGACACAGGTGTGCTCAATATGCCCTCGGATTGGCTAAGAGGCAATGCATAACACACTCACTCACCACCTAAGGGGCTAAAACTTTCTCCCTATGCACATACATATAGTAACACTGATGCCAGGCAACGCTCACAACCCTTACCAACCCATGTAATGGCTTTGTACTCCTAGCATCAGACAGCATCAACCCTGAGCTAAAACTGTTGCAACTGCCAGATTTGCAAGGTAAGTGCTGAACCTGGAGTGTATTGTTTAATAATATGAATGAATGGCATATCCTTGCATCTTGTTACTCTGTAATATAAGCAAGTAAAAGGCGGGTGATTTGTGCAGAAATGACCTTAACATGTGACAGCAGAGACTTATATGACTTATATGTGTCCATTATCAAGTAATAGGCCTCAGGCATCAAAGATTCACACAGTCATGCCTCTCAAAATACTGATGGTCACTGAATGTCCTCAGTTTATCACCATATATTTGTAAGGGAAAATCGTTAAAGAGAGAAGTTAGAACACAATGAGACACATTTCAGTTTCAGACTTCACAACCCTCACAAGATCATTAACAATACTGATGCAAAAAATGTTTGAGTCTATCAACTGTCTAACTTTCTAAGACCAAAATATGTCAAAGGTACAATTACCAAATCAACACCACAAATGCAGATATACTAAGCACTAAGTCAGCTATGCACCCTGAGCATCAGACACAAATGTTACATATCCTTGAATCCAAAGACAGAAAACAAGGATATGGCACAGTTATCATCACTTCCACAGGGTATTGTGTGTGTGTGTGTGTGTGTGTGTGTGTGTGTGTGTGTGTGTGTGTGTGTGTGTGTGTGTGTGTGTATGTGTGGGGGGGAGGGGGGAGGAAGGGCAGGAAGCCTAGGCTGACACAAAAGGATGGTGAGTGTGTGTGAGTAAGAAAGAGAAGCAGGTAGACATTCAGATAAAGTAACAAATGCCTATTGAGACAAAATGAACTTTAAGCTTCATGGTTATATATATATATATATATATATATATATATATATATATATATATATATATATATACATATATATATATTTATACATATACTACCTTGGTAAACAAACACCTATACAGATAAACAATATATATCATGTAACTGTTTTGTGTGTGTGTGTGTGTGTGTGTGTGTGTGTGTGTGTGTGTGTGTGTGTGTGTGTGTGTGTGTGTGTGTGTGTGTGTGGGTCTTTCTGGATAAATTGGTGTGTGTGAGTGTCTGCATGAACACAGCCAAGCTCTGTGCTAGCTATATGTCTTGGTGTGTTGGACAGGTGTGAGCCGTGCATGGTAGAGGTGGAAATTCATCGTTGTCATACCTGACCATGAGAACTGGCTCTGTCAGGAGTTGCAATGGCACACCCATGCCCACAGAATACATTGCTGCTACCTGACTGTGACTGAAGTCTGCTGGATGAGCTCTCATCATGAGGACCTTGTCTGTATGTGGACACCTCAGCCACTGACGGAGCAGTGAAAGTAGTGCCACCATGGGAGTGTGATCAGGCACAGCCACATCGGCTAACAGCAGATGATGTGCTGACCTATGCCCACAAGAATGGAGGCAGTCATGCATGTCAGCCTGTGCCACATATACAACCCTAAGCAATTCCCTGCAGGACCTATGGGAGCATGTCTGTGCCTCCATGATGGCCTTAAACATATGTTGAGTGGCATGGGAAGACACACCTGGATCAGGTGGAGGATGGACAGAAGGTCTCCTTAGGGAGCCCCTAACATTCTGGGTGGCACCTTGCCCACACTTTGGCTATGGCTACCATCAACAGGCACTGAAGCTGTAGTAACCACAATTCCCTGATTGAGTGTCTCACCCTCTACCTGTCCAATATCAGAGGGCTCATTTGAATGGGCTGGTGTAGGCCTACTGGCTGTGTCCGATGGAATTACATGGGCTGGCTGAATGACAACCTCAGTGTCAGATTCAATCTCTGCACCCCAGCCTGTGCCTCTGTTTGGCAATTATCATCATCAGAGTCTGTCGATATGAGTCCTACACTTCTACTGTCAGGATCACCTGTGATAAGTAACAAACACAGAAAATAAATTAATAGCTATACTACTATAGTTAAATGTATGCTAACAAAGTAACAGTGGTGCAACTACTACAGACAGTACAGCAATACACACAACAGTCCTGACACCCACATCATACATATGGATAAATTTATATATTTATTTGAACTGCTCATCACCACAGACAAAGAGGATATTTGGCTTACCAGGTGCAGTTGATGGTATGCTTCTCATGGACGATGGTCCTAGAAGAAAAGTTAAGCACAGCATGATCACAATTAACAATAACACAGGGAATTTAAACTTTTTTCCCTTTATATGTCCATTAACTATACTTTCAATAAGAACTTGGATGACAAGTCTGTGATACCTACCACTGCTAACAATATGTGATGAGGACCAATATGTGTCATCCCCATGCTGGGGCAGTAGTCAAGGAACCAGAATCCTCACCACTGACACTGGAGAGGGACTTGCATTTGGAATACAAATGGATACACTAAGAATTTCCAGATGCATACCTCTCTGCATCAAGTACAGTTTCCCTTAAGAGCATACAGGGAACACGTTCAGCCCAGGGTCTGGGTGTCTCTATAGTTGTCTCCCTCCAGATCCCAATAAGACTCCTCACTGGTACAGCTGTAGGGTTAAGTCTTCAGCTAAATATCCAAGCCAAGTCCTCCAGCACCCTCTCTGTAAACCTAGTGCTTCGTGTCCCTGCCTCAAGTAGCTGACACACACACACACACACACACACACACACACACACACACACACACACACACACACACACACACACACACACACACACTGAGAGATTTAATTTACACACACACACACACACACACACACACACACACACACACACACACACACACACACACACACACACACACACACACGCACACACACACACTTGGGAAAGGCTGGCACAGGTTTATCTGCTGTGCCTCCTTCTGCCCAGAGTATAAGATAGTTACTACTGGCACCAGACACTCCACAATCAGCTACTCTAAGGCCCTTAACAAAGGGTGTCCAATTATACTGTGTAATATTAATACTAATACAAATGGTAGTAGTTAACCAAGATGGCTAGGCCTTCTGGAGTGGCCCACACAGGGCCACCAAATAAATATATGTACTCTCAAAGGTTAGATACTAAGGACTAGCCACAATAAAAGTTTTAAATATATTTAATAATAAATAATTAAAGAACATAAAATACTGCATATATATTCATGGTAAACCACAGAATCAAATCACAGGAAATATTGAAAAGAACATTGAAGGACAGACTCAGACAAATAAAGAAAAACAATATATAAACTAAACTTCACTATATTCTTGACTGACTAAGAAAATGTTACTGTTCCCTAGTAACTTACTTGGACAAGGCAAACTTGGGCAAGGTAAGATGAAATACTTGAGCAGTCTTTCTAATCAGGCTTCACAAACAGAATACTCTATCCTTTGAGATTTCTCTTTGTAATATCTCAAATATAATTTCCAAGAGGAATGGCAGAATGACCTCATCTGGTCACCTGATTCTAGGTTCTCACATTATTCCCCTTTGAGGCTGAGACAGGAATTGAACATAGACAGCTGCAATACACATCCAAATGTTTATGGCAGTGCCTGGAGGCCTCCCCTCTTTTCATTGAGCTAATCAACAAAGGCTCTGTCCCAGACCCGTCATCTCTGGTCCTTCTCAGCACTGTGGGGTACCATTCAGTGACTTAGCTCATATACATTTCCCTTATTTTTCTTAAAATAAGCCAGCTGGTTAACCATTACTGTGCCAGTGTCCTCTATTAAAACATATATATTTAATTCAGATGCCATAATACATGTGCATTTCTCATCATTTCAGCAGGGTGCACTGTTGATACATTTTGACACAATTAACACAAGCAAAGCTCACAAATACATTTTCAGCACAAGCATCTGTACAGATCAGCTTGATATACAAATGGCATATAATTATTTATAAAATTCTAGCTATCTGTGCTGGCACAAGTCATACATCCACTGTCCTACTTCTCCCTGGCATGGCTGGCAGTACCTCCTATCATCACAAAGTCTAACCTGAGTCCGTGTGTAATCAATTGGAATGTGTTGCTAACTGTAGCAATCTACAATCCCCCCCACAAACCAATTCATTGTTAAAATGAACTAACATATTGCTGTCAGTATTTTGCTATACAAGACTATTTAACAATTGAGATACATAAGTCTACTATGAAGCTCCTCCAGGGACATACTTGTTGTCCCTGAAGAAGTAGCACCAATGTCAAGGACATGTTGTTCTGCACTTTCCTGGGAGCTGTCTGGATCCCTGATAGTGGACAGGAACTCTTCATTTGCTGTTAGTAGTGGCTCTGCAGCACATACCCCCAGTACTCATCTGATCATGGGCCACTGCAGCTGCTATCCTCCATGCAGATGAGATCATGTCAGTGGCCCTATGGTTTACCTGATCATATGTCCTGCTGTAGCTGTCTACTGAATTCACATTTGCAACTATCTGTTTTGAAATTTGCATTCTGCCTGACATATCTCCATGTCCCCTCTCAAGCAGAAAGGCACCACATCACCTAAAAGCTTCCACAATGACCTGATTCTCAGGGTCACTGGAAGAGGTTTTTTCAGGGATTGAGACACCTGGGTGCCATACTCCTAGGTGACCTAAAACACAACAGAAAGATAATACATATAAGTATTGCATAACTAAAAAGTTCTATTTCCAGATAAAACAGAAAAGGTAGCATTTCACATTTACCCACTGGAGCAAAACAAAACAGTCAAGATACTGAAATATAAAAAACAGGAATTGTGTGGTTGTAACATATTACATTCACACACAAAGCAAGGCTGGATGCAAAACAAAGGAGAGTAACAATAGCAACATATCCTTATTTGTGCCAAAACAGAAATGCACCTTTGCTCCCACACCCCAAAATGAACATCCTAATGACACATTTGGCTAACAAATCATCAGTAAAATGCTAAAAGTGCTATCAAATTAACTCTCCCTGAAACATCTCTACAGATTTAACACAGAACATTCCATTTTAAGCTATTGCCAGTCATGCATACCTGTGAAATGCCCTGACAAACATGCCCATGCCATTAGTACACTTCTAAGTAATGCATACAGATAAAAGTATCATTTAGTAATGCAGATATACATATATTTTAACAGATTTTTCTTAATGACATTTCAGTACATGCAGTATATAGCTGAATAATGCAAGCATACCTTCTCAAGGTCAGTAGTCTTCTGTGCAGATGTATCGCAAAGTAATAGCCTCTTCTGTGTTCTCCACATAAACAAGTCTACACACCTTCAGGTTTCCTAGCTACATGGCTACCTTTTTATAGTATAGTTTCAGGGCTGTGAGGACTCCCTCAGTGCTTGTTGTTAATGGATTGCAACTGTGAATGATTACTGGTAGGAGAAGGAAAACACAACAGCAATGCAGACTGCCCTACCTCCAGTGGGTGTTTTAGGTTAGACTTACAAAGTGTAGAAGTAATTTTGTCAAGGTTTGAAATGTAAGTAAGCAGCACACATTTTAGTTTTTGTTCATTAACATCAAAACTGTATATTATTGCCATTTAATATCCACACACATTTTAAGGACAATGATATTGAATGCCTTCCAGATTGCATATGTCAGATTACTGGTCAGAAAAAAACAAGAAAGAGCAACAAACACAGAGAGATAAGACAAATCTGCATTTTTTCAAGCAATAGTCATAAATGGTTGTGTGATCACTTACTGCACTATATCCAAAATTAATACATGTACAAATAACTGTCATATGGTTTGTTAGTACTGTGGATGATGTTGCAGTTGGCTGTATGCAGAATGATTTCAGTTTCCTTCTGCAAAGCTGATTGTGTGGCAAAGAGGGATAAGACACCCTTACTGTGTTCTGAAGGTTCATTGGAGTGAGAGTTCAAATTCAGACCTATGCAAAAATATTTAATGTGTACTAACAAACATTTTGTAGTATTTATTTCATAGATTACTTTTCTTCATTTCAACTATTGCTAGTGTTTGCATGGTGCATGGCTTAGTGTAAATGAGGGAAATGGAGAAACACAATGACTGTTTAGCTGTACTCATCTTGTTTGCGATGTGCTTAGCAGTGCACAAACCCCCAGACTAGTGGCCTGCACAGGAAGCTGATAGAACATCTGCAGACAGGGAATCTGTAAAAGTGTAAAGGTCAAAAAGGATATATTGTTGTAATTTTTGCTTTCCATCATGCAGTGCCACTAAGTTACGTTGCACGGTGGTTAGAAAGGCTCCCCAACTTCTGTAGCCATTGAACACCTGCAAACTGGATGCAGACAGTCAATAATTGAAAATGGATACATTCAATTAATGTTGTATGGCATCGTGCAAACACGCTAAGCGGCATTGTGTGGTGGTTAACACACAAAAGTGAAGGATGAATAGGAAATTATGGAACAGTCATGCAACTACTCCTACTGCAGCAGGTGTAACTGTAGCACTGGAATATAGATGGTTTTGGGTTTTAGTACAGGATATGCAACCTATTTTTACTGTTGTGACAGTCTAGTTTATAGCAATGAAATGAAAAATGTACAATGTTATTTCAACATTCTTGTGGCAACAGGTGTAAGGGCAGAGCTGTCATGCACATGGTCCTGGGTTCTAATACAGGACATTCCAGACATTTTACTGCTGTTCCATTTCCTATTATATATGAGGGCTAAGACACCCTTATTGTGTTTTCAGATGCATGACTGAGGGTATACTGTCTACTACATTTCTGTAAGTATAATTCTACTCTCTGGACTTGGATGGCCTTCACTATTAAATAAAACACATACACAGCTGGATCTATGTACAAGAACCTTGTCAGGCCACATACATACATGTGTAACACTTCAAATAGGTGTATTTATGAATGATTCATGACTATTCTGAGCAGCACTTCTTCTGTGGCAAAGATGGAAAATCGCCACTATGGAAGAAAATGTTTTGTCCTTATGCCTAGGTTTGAATCACGCAATTTAAAAATTAATTTTATCAGTGTATAAAGCCAAAAGAACATATGTTAGGTCATGAAATCTATGCCCCCAGTGCATGTCACCAAACTTAACTCACTTAACAGTTACCTTCTCATTTTCAAAATACATTTCCAAGCTACAGCAACAGACACCCCTCAAACTAAGGTCAGGTGTCAGATAAACCTTCCAATTTAAAATATTTCTTTTCTCCCTGCTTGGCACTGCTGCTTTCCATTTAACATCATGCAAGTGGAGTTGGCATCTTTGGTTAGGTTTGCGCACTATTGGTAAATGCAATAACAGGAACTGCCAGGAAATCATTAGGTGCCATTGCTCTTGTTCTGGTATTAGACATGTCTGGTGTTAGATGGAAAGGTGCCCAGTTTAGGTTGCAGAGGTGGGGTGTCCAGGATATTTACTAGACCCTTGGTAAAGTGCCACAGCCAAAGGCTTCTATAGGGGGACTATTCTGGCTCCCAGTACAAGTCTGAGGCTTGGAAAAGTTTGTCTCAGTCTGTATCCAGTGTGACTGGCATCCCATGCACTGGAGAACACTGCAGGCACCATTTTAATGACCTACAAAGGCACAAATGGGATACCCCCAACCAGTGGTTGACTGAATTTCAAACTGGTGACATCCCACAGCTGTGTAAGTATGCTAATAAAATAGTATTTTTAATACATAGAAGGCTAAATATAGACAAGCTTGGTATGCATAACGCTCCTGTTCTTTTCTGTTCTTTCCACAACTAATGATGAAATAGAGTTTAATCACCAGGCTCATTGTGATCAAATGGACAGAATGAGGGAAGCAAGTATTATGTATGCAGCACAAGACAAGTATTATTGTAGCTTTAAAACTTAAAGATAGATTTTGGGTTTTCTATGCAGTTGTAGCAAATTGAGCATGCATATCCTAACTGTAAAAGCAAGTATACATGCATTAGTCTTTAGCATAAACCAAATTTAGGAGTTAAGTATAAGGCTGCAGTCAGAGGTTGTAGGTTCAAATACTACAAGTAACAACTATACAATTGAAAATCATTATTCAATTGGATCAGTTTCTTGAACTATATAAATAGTGCAACTGTGTGTGTACTCTTGATGGTTTGATAAAGCTACTCAGTGAAAGCACTAACCCGTTTTTTAATAAATGTCAAATTTTAAGCATAAATTTTGTTTTGAAGCGTTTATACTTTGGACAGTCCTACAGATGACTTCATTGGTGTGAATAGACTTGTATCTGGTGCTGAACATACTTTGCTTGCAGTTTTGTGCTTAGTTATTGGGTCTGAAAAGACAATACGAGAAAATCTGCAAATTGCATAGGTGGAATTGACCCCTTAGTTTGATCCTGAATGAAGATTTTTAGTTTTTTATGAACAACTATACAATATTGGATTTCTTTAATAATATTACATAAATCAAACTCTATAAAGTGGCATAAAAGTCCTGCTGTTAACTGTAATCTGTATAGCTGGACCAAGCATATGTGCAATATATGCACATTGCATGGATTAGTTATAGTGTGCAGTTGCTATGATGTATACTTAAATATAATACTTCTAAATAAATAATTTATTTCTTTTTTGTCTCACCCCAATCCTTATCTATTTTTTATTTTCTATTGTGTCATCAATATGTCTTCATGTCATTCATCTGTAATAAATCACTAAATGCTTTACAGCACAGTGAGGTAGGCTAGCCCCAGTAGATCAGCCTGCCCCCAGTCCACTGGCTCCAGCATCGATGCCCACTACATCTGGGACCCAACCTGGTAGCATTGCCTCTGATGCCCCTGCACTACCTGTGCCCTCAGGTAGTATTGCCCTGGCAGCTGGTCTTATGGTGCCCTCCAGGAGTAGTGGCAGAGGTGAGGATGTCATCACCTGCCAGGGGATGCCAGGATTGGTGTGTAGGGTTGTGCACTGCACCACTGGTGTATGTCTACACTGGATGGAGAGGCTGCAATCCCTCATGGTATGTAGGAGAAGACGTCAAACACTCCAGCATAAGGGGACAGTAATGACAGTCCAGTGGGTGAAGACTAGATTGTCACTGTCTCCATGGTTGATGGACATGAGCCTGGGTTATCCCCTTCCTCACCCCAGTCATGGTGTCCCTCAAACTTTTGTGTCCCTCACTGTCCCTGTGTCTTGTCTTGTTTGTTTGCATTTGCTTCCTCACCTACCAAACTTAACTGACCTAGAAATACCAATGTCCCTTACTCAGCATTCTTCTCATACTGAATTTTAAAAAAAATGGGCACCTGTCCCACAAACAAATATTGTTCCATAAATAGCTCTCCATTTCACACATGTCTTCTTGACACAATTGATTCAGTCCAATTGGCTATACAACATGACTACGTTGTTGTCACCCCTCTTTCTGGAGGTGAAAGTCCAAATACAGCTAATATTCTGCACATATTTTCAGTTTACAGTGTTGAAGAAATGGATGGCTGTAGTTCTTTCCTACCTCCCTCCTGCACATTCCTTTATTGCTTTCCCTTTGTATTTCCCCCTACTTGCTCCCCATTTTACCACTTTCCTGCTACCCCGTTTTAAGACCTGTAATCTGGTCAAAAAATAGAATCACACACAACACACTTAAGTACCAGAAAAAGGCTGTATGTTTGCAAGGAGTTTGGCATCACTGACCAATGCCAAGTGGTGGTGAGTGGCTCTACAATGCTGCAGTTACCTCCACTCAATGCAGCTTAACCCTGTTGCACTAGGTTAACATACTGTAACACATGCTGAATGTACTATAAAGAATAATGGCATTGCATTATCACTGTTTATTTAAAAGTATTAGATACACCTGGATTCGAACCAAGTAATGTGCCAATGCATTCACACCTGCTACCACAGAGTCAGCTAAATAGCAGGTATGATTCATACACTCAATACTAACTCAGAAGTTTAGCAATGAGCCTCATGTTTGTGCACTGCTTAACTATGCACAAATAGGAAAGTAATGGAAATGTGCATCTCGCATGCGCAAACACTTTGCCATCCACGTGCAAACTCGTTGCTCACCGCTGTGCTACACAAAGTCAATATTAGCATGTATTGGTGCTGTTTACTGCCTAATTACTCTTCATGCCATGAAAATACATGTGGAAACATAACAAACTGAAGGCTGTTTCTAACAATATGTTACATATTTACAATGCAGCCATGTGTTATCTCCCCCCATGAACTGCAACCCTGGTCTCTCAGTACTTGTTCACAAATATATCAATTACACTACATAAATTAACAGGAAATGTGTGATATGGAATGCACATCAATCTGGTAACATGCAGAACTATAACTATCTTCACAGTTGAACATGCCTACAGACCCATTTCATGCAGGCCCCCCAATATCCCCTGCTGAAGTCATCCACTATAAGTTATCCTGCAGCCTTGTAAAAGTCAGACTTGTGCCATGGTGCTTGTATAAAATACTGAGCTCTGTAGACTGTGTACTTAGATAGGTAGGAGGTTCTGTTCTCACTGCAGTCAGCTGTGTGTGTGTGTGTGTGTGTGTGTGTGTGTGTGTGTGTGTGTGTCTATCTAGCAGAAGACCATAAGTGTGTATCCTACAGTTATTACTTCAATCCCATGGACTGACACTATGTTGACACTTGCACATGCCTAAACAACCATTTCATGCAGGCCTCCCAACATCTTCTCTCCAACATCCCCTGCTGATGTCATCCACTATATGTTATCCTGCAGGCTTGCAAAAGTCAGATTTGTGCAGTGGCACTTGTGTAAAGTACTGAGTTCTGTAGGTTGTGTACTTAGGTAGGAGGTTTTGTTCTCATTGCAGTGAACTGAGGTCTGTATGTGTTTGTGCCCTTGCTTCAAATTACAGAGTGCATTTTACACCAGCATGTGGGACACTACTATTAGCATTTTCTCTTCACCAGACTCTTCTGATGTCAACCGTTATAAAATGTTGTCTCACACTCTCCAAGTCAGACTTGAGCTGTGGTGCTTGCCTTAAATACAGAGCTCTGTAGTTTGTGTGCTTAGGGGTTCTGTTCTCACTGCAGTCAATGTGTGTGTGTGTGTGTGTGTGTGTGTGTGTGTGTGTGTGTGTGTGTGTGTGTGTTTGTGCACTTGCATGACATTAGAGAGAACTTTTTACACCAGCATGTGGTACACTATTATTACCATATCCTCCTCACCAGACACTGCTGATGTCAACACCTATAAAGTGTTGTCAGAGACACTCCAAGTCAGACTTGAGCTGTGGCGCTTACCTTAAATGCAGAGTTCTGTAGACTGTGTACTTAGGTAGGGGTTCTGTTCTCACTGCAGTCAACTGACGTGTGTGTGTGTGTGTGTGTGTGTGTGTGTGTGTGTGTGTGTGTGTGTGTGCGTGTGTGTGTGTGTGTGTGTGTGTGTTTGCACTTGCATGATATTAGAGATAGCCTTTACACCAGCATGCGGGACACTGCTATTACCATACTCTCCTCACTAGACAATGCTGATATCATCACATATACACCATTTTCTGAGACACTCCAAGTCAGACTTGAGTTGTGGTGCTTGCCTTAAATACAGAGTTCTGTAGTCTGTTTACTTAGATAGGGGTTCTGTTCTTACTGAACTGTACTGGTGTGTGTGTGTGTGTGTGTGTGTGTGTGTGTGTGTGTGTGTGTGTGTGTGTGTGTGTGTGTGTGTGTGTGCGTGTGTGTATGTGTGTATGTGTGTGTGTGTGTGTGTGTGTGTGTGTGTTTGTGTGCCCTTGCTTGACACTACAGAGTGCAGTTTACACCAGCATGTGGGACACTGTTATTAGCATTTTCTCCTTACCAGACTCTACTGATGTCATTCACTATAAAGTGCTGTTGCACACTTTCCAAGTCAGACTTGGGCTGTGGTGCTTGCCTTAAATACAGAGTTCTGCATTCTGTGTACCTAGGTAGGGTTCTGTTCTCATTGCAGTCAACTGGTGTGTGTTTGTGTGTGTGTGTGTGTGTGTGTGTGTGTGTGTGTGTGTGTGTGTGTGTGTGTGTGTGTGTGTACTTGCATGACATTAGAGACAGCCTTTTACACCAGCATGTGGGTTACCGCTATTACCATATTCTCCTCATCAGACACTGCTGATGTCATCATCTATGTCTTATTTGTGGATGTGCACAATTCCCACTAGAGCAGGGTCAGAGAATGGTCTGGAGCCCAGGCAGACATCATCTCATCCTATACTATACAAATTACAGTGACATGGCTTTCAGTCTATCCACATACATCATGGCATGGTTTGTAGGCCCTGTGTTTCTTGGAGAGAAATCCGTGTGGTCTCTCCAGCAGCTGCATGTATCTGGTGAGGTACATACAAAAGGCAGCACTATACTCTATTAGTGTTCTGATGAGGTTTGAGTACAGAGCTGTTATATAATCCTCAGATCTGAATATGATGGCATGACTTATGAACTGCACAACACAGCCTTTCCATACCACTGTAGACACTTGGTGGTCAAAGCTCAGATTGCTATCTATGTGCATTTCCAGGTCTTGCATCACTAGATTTCAGCATAGAAGGACTGTTGTCAATGCTGTAATTATCAGGGAATTCCACTTTGCAGAAGGATACAATAAAGGCACATTTTTGCATTTATTTGTAGACCATGTGGCTTTGTCACCAATCATTTGTCTGCATTAGCCCCTGCTGTAGCATGCTATCATCATTGGTGGACTCAATGATTGCACCCAATATGCAAGAATTAGCAAATGTGGTAAGCCAAAGGCTATATACTTTAGCCTGAACTGTTGTGAAATAGATTCCAAACAGTAAAGGGCCAAGCACAGACCCTGGGGTATGACAATGGTGACAACTCTACTTGTACAGGTTGATTCACCAACTTTCACAGTATGTGTTCTGTCAGTGAGACAACAGGTTACCCACCTAGTGTCTTAACAGCTAATCCCTAGCTGGAAGAGGTTCTCAATGATAACTGCATGGGGTATTGTGTCCAAACCCTAGGCCAGATCAAGACAGACAGTCTGTACTGTCTTATCTTCATCCAGGCTTGTCACACAGAATCAGTGAGCTGTAACAACATCACAGATCACCTAAAGCATAACTCAGCTTATACACCTTCCTGACACAGTTGAATACATACTTCAACACACCCTCGACAGAGACTATGTTCCTGTAGAAGAATGTACATCAACATGTATCTATCTGAGATGGGAGGACAGCACCTGATGCATGCATGTATAGATATGTTTTGACTCTCCTCATCTGTGAGGTAGACCAAGATATAATGAACCTTTTTCAAAGGGACACTAGTTATATTCTAACATGCTTTGTTCATTGTGATGACAAGACACATGCTCCAGGGATCTAAACCTTGTCATCACAATGAACAAAACATGCTGGAGGGATAGGTTCCTGACCCAGAGACTTCCCAGACTCTGGAATAGACTGCCTATACATGTCAAGCAGAATGCATCTTTGGCCCTCTTCAAAAGGAACCTTGATGATTGGATGAGAGATAGGAAATTCACCCTGGGGATCATGTCTGTCTCCCTGCTAGACAGGGGTCCAGGGAAGTAAATACTGTGGGAAGAAATAGCCAGGGAATTATTATGGCTAGGCTTGTATATGCCCTAGGGCCGATAGCCTAGTACCAACCTATGAACTGTGTGTAACAGACCTGTGTGAGTTGTTAATGCTAAATTGTGTTTGCTACATCTGATAGATGTCCTTAAAGAGGTCATCAAGGGCATACATGATGACTACACTATCATCCTTTTGAAATTGATCAGGCCAAGGCATTTGACAGAAATCCACACTGAGGTATTCACTCAACACTGTTAGATGTGGCCATAAACACCTATCACCAAGAGGGTAGACCAGTGGATCACATACATGGTATCTAAATATGTTGAAATATGTGAAGTGACCTATATCTCAGGTCCAGTGATCAGGTCCGTACATTAGGGCTGTCTGCTAGGACCTTTCCTGTCCATTATGTAAGTCACAGACATCATGAATGACATACACATCCTGTGTTAAAACAGCCATCTGAAGGACAACAGATTGTGGGCAATCATTGACTCCAGCTATGATATTACTAGAATACAGACAGTATCAGTACACTCCAAAGATTAATGTCATAGCCAAGACAACACCTGCAATGAAACAAAAACATGGGTGGTGGATTTGTTACATGATGACAACAAACGCATAACCCAAGGATAATGTAGACATCACACCTTATAATCAGACCAGTAGGTATGTGACCTGTGTCCTGGGGTAGATGGTATGTGAAATGTCCACCAGCATATGGCCACAGTGTTGTCTACTACCTTGTATGTGATAGCTCTCTGCTGTCCATTTACTTCTATGTCTTATAACAACAACAAAACTGTTGAGTATGTGAGGGACATTCACATAAAAGGCTGTAATACCTTCATAGTTCAAAGCCTTCATCATACCAATAACTGAGTACGATGTACCTCCCTACACATCTTCCAGTGATCTGTAACTGAAGTGTACCACTTTGCCACAGTGAGCTGTCACACATCTTATTGGTCATACTTAGTTATTCTTTTTGTTGTATATACATTACTGTCTGATGGTGCAGACCACCCATCAAGTTGTTACACCAGATGCATGTATGATACTTGTTCTGGTGAAGCACACAGTACACACATAGCTGTCTGACAACATAGATGGCATGCGTAACATTTGTGACTGTATGGATTGTGCTCTCTCTCTCTTTCTCTCTCTCTCTATATATATATATATATATATATACACACACATATATGCCATGCACACCAGTGAACTAGCTGGTATTGATTGTATTGTCACATAAAGGTATAGCAGTGTCCCTCCTAACAGCTCCAGAAGAAGTTACAGTGTCAGGGCAGTGTGCGTGATTACCTTCATAGACTGCTGACATGTCATAACAGTTGTATAAGTGTGTTTGCACAGAACCATCTCTGATAAACCAGAATCACATATGTTATGTCAGAGACATGGGATTACTGGTGGCATTATTCTGATATTGTCCATGATTATGCATGCTTCTTTTACAGTGCAAATTAACCTTTATTTGTGTCCCAGTTGTTGCAGACCTCTGCTGAGATTACAATCATATTTAGGCAAATCAGTTTGTGCAGCTTCACAATATGCACCCTACCCCAGTTGTATATAACATTCCTGATAGATGTCCTCTGCATTGTTCATGTAAGGATGCTTATCTCACAAAGACATCTTCCGCATTATTTCACCTGTTGTGACAGTCACATAATACACATTTTCACTGCACAGTCTGCACTGTACCATATTGATATGTAATTGGTGTTCCTACTACAACTCTCTTCCACTGACATGCCCTCATTTGCTGTACATTAGGTTGTTTCACTTGTCCTCTTTTATGTTCATTCATACAATTCATCTGTGTCCCTATTCAATACACACACTTTTCCTAACTGATTATTTTACATGGCAGTCCATGTACCTTACAGGTTTTTACACAACGTCTGTAAAGAATGCCCAGAATGGGATTTCCCAATACTCCCTGCACTGTATATATTGTCCTGTACTGTGTTTGAAACATATACATAACTATATGTTAAGCCCTTGTAATCATTGTGGCATTCCATGCAATTCTGCTAAGCTGCTGTGCTCTGATGTAACCAGGTTTGCTATCCATGTTGCTTTACATAGTTTTCTGGCCAAGAACATTATCAGCCATAAAACTGTGCTTGTTTACATTTAAGCTTAGTGTATGGCATGAATATGTAATTAGTGCTGCTGATCACCTTGCATCACCATGTACACTTGTAAACTCCATGTAGGCTTTGTGCGAAGCCTACATAGAGTTTACTGAATCCCAGGGCATTTCTTTTCTAGCAAATATATGTTTCTGTATCTCTTTGAAGTACTCCAGATTATACATCTAACTCTATTTTTATTGTGATCTTTTATGGTTAACTTGGCCTTACAGCGTCAGCACTATTTAGAATAGAACTAGGTATGTTTTCATTGGTCACATGCATGTGCTTTTACTTGGTGAGGCTGCTAATTGGCTGTGAGCTTGATATGCTGTGTCCATATTATGAATGAAAGGAAATGACATTAATGGGATTTAAGAATCTTTTTTTTTCCAACACCCACTATTACTTAAGGAAATATTCTCTGGAGTCTGCTTGGGATATAAAAATACATATGCCAAATATTTCCAAGCAAAAATCCCAAATCTTCTAGCTTTACCGTACACCCAGAAGCCATACACATGTCATCCCATTGTTTCTTCACAAACCACCCAACCAATCTCTCCTCCCAATCCCCTCCAACCCGTTCTGACTCCCAAAGTGATTGTGCAGCATCCCATATGCCCCACTAATTATCCCTTTCTTAACAGTAGCTTCTGTTCTAGATTCAATCAAAAACTCCACCAGAGCAGGTCCTCCACTCAGGATTCCCCTATACTTTTCTCCCAGCCCATATTCAGACATCAATCCCCAATACAGTAGTCTCCAACCCACAGGCCAAATGTCATCCTAGTCCCCTTCCACTCCACCACTCCTCCCATTCTAGATACCCACACACCTTTACAAATATAATATTCTGCAGGGCTGTTGCCATTTTCCTCGAGGATCTGCATCAAAATACCACTCTCTCCTTATACCCCAAACCTCCCTCTTGCTTCTCCACCATCCCTTTCCACTTTGAACCACAGCCCCCTACTTGTGTTATGTATATTAACCTTATCTGTTTAGCTGCAAAATATCCTTTCAAATCAGGCAATTGCAATCCATCTTGCACCATTAGAAGGATCAACCCATCCCACTTGACCCCCCCCCAAACAAAAGCCTTAAACTCCTCATCAGTTAATGTCCATAACTTCTCCTCTGACTGACAAAAATATGCCTGACATGTATATAAAACCAAAGGGAATAAAACATTTTCACTGCTTGCATCTTGTCATCCATACCCACAAACAAGAGCCTCCAGTTTTTCAGCCTTTATGCCATCCTTTCTTTAGTCTCTTCCCACACATCTCTAGCCACCTCAACAGAATCCTTTCTGATCCACATTATTGTGTCCCCATAAACATGAGCATCACTGGACCAATTCATGTGGTGGCAAACAGACCACAGCCACAACATTTGTTTTTATCTTCAATTTTATACCCTGAAAAGACCCCAAACCATCTCAAGATGTCCCACAACACTGACCTGTCCCCTCCTGGTTTTATCAGGAACAAAATAATATCATCTAGAAATAAAGCCAGCTTTTCTTGACCAGTATAAAAAACTACATCCTGCATTCTCCAAGTCCCTCCACCTGTCCGCCAATGGCTTTAAACCCAAAGCAAACAGCAAAGGTGAAAGAGGACATTCTGCCTGTCCCCTCTGCTCAGATGCAACCTTGCAGAATATTTTTGACCTCAAACCAAAATGTACCAGTCAAGTAAGGCCAGAACATGTAGTCCTGATGACTTATAACTTCCTGATTTCATCTCCATTATGAATGCAATGCTGTCAATAATGTGTGTACTACTTCACACTGAGTATACAAATGGACATAATAATTTACAAAGTCTGTATCCCTATTTCACATAACATAACTGATCTTGAAACTCTTCCATAATTTGCTCTCACTCTAGCTCTCTCTCTTTCTGCCTAACACTATGCCCTAGAAGTTTCTTCCAAAGATTTCAGAATAATTTCAATCTGTTAGAAAGAACACATACCATTACCAACACGGACAACATGTATTTGGCTAGGATCCCACCCAATACAATGGTTTTACGAGCTGTCCCCTTGGTATTCCAGACACATCCCAATCTCTAAAGCGATCTAGCTCCTTAACTGAAGATACTTATAAAAGTCATTGCTGGGTATAAAAAGCTGTTAAATTGTTAATCTAATTTCCTACCAAAAACCACGCCTTTTCAGAGGGGAATATGTGGATTTTATGTGATTTATCGCTGCAAGCATTTCATTGCATGCCAAACAGTTGGTGTTTTTTACTGGGAGTACTGTTGGTCAAATTACATAACAGTCAAAGTCCATGAGATTAGCTGTTACATAATTTAAGGGTTTTTGCCCTTTCTTCGAATTTCCTGAAGTTAGTATATTTAATTTCTGGGGGTATGGGGGCTTGTTGGGGGAAGTCCCCATGCAAAATTTGTTTTTTGTTTTACTTTTGGTGATCACAAATGTAACCTTTTGCTTTATATCTAAAATTATTTTTTTGATGATTTTAGTAGTGATTAATGGGAATCGCTGTGATGTCCCTCCTCTGGGCCAGTAATCAAGGAGCCTCAATCCTCATCACTGACACTGGTGGGGAATGTTCACTTGTAACAAAAATAGATACACACAGTAATTTTAGATGCAGCTCTCTGCACCAAGCAAAATTTCCCTTAAGAGCACTCAGGGAGTACACTCCAGACCTGGGGCTAGACTTCCTCTCCAGGGCCCAAATAAGACTTAACCTTTCTCTATGCAGAAATCAGTGTTCTGTGTCCCAGTCTCTAGTAGCTGGTGCACACACTCTTTGAGATTTGATTTGTCTACACACACACACACACACACACACACACACACACACACACACACACACACACACACACACACACACACACACACACACACACACACACACACACACACACACACACACACACACACACACACACACATACACACACACACCTGGGAAAGGCTGGCACAGATTTACCAGCTATGTCTCCTCTGCCCAGACTATAAGATAGATTCACTGCCAACTGCCAGTTACTTTAAGGCTCTTACCAGGGTACCCAATTACTCTTAGTAAAATTAATATTTATACAAATGGTAATATTTACAAGCCAAGCAGCAAGACTTTCAGGAGCATGAAGCCCACAGTGTCACCAAATAAATGCAATTCTCTCAAAGGTTAAACTACTTTCTAACAGACCAGCTACAATGAAAGATATATACATATATATATATATATATATATATATATATATATATATATATAATAAAATAGAAAACATGAAGGTACTGAATATCTATTTACAATAAACACCAAAGTTTCAATTCACAGGAAATATAAAAAACAAACACAGATAGAAAGACTGAGACAGATATAGAAAAACAATACTTTTAGCTAATTTCACTATTTTCCTAACTGCCATGCAAGGAGAAGTAGTGCAGTAGATGTTTAACCTATCCCAGCACAGCTAGCTGGAATTTTGTAAATAATTATATGTCATTTTTATATCAAACTGATTTATACAGATGCTTGTGCTGAAATGTGTTTGTGAGGTTTGCTTGTGTTAAAATGTGTCATTAGTGTACCCTGCTGGAAGGAAAAGAGATATAAAAGTATTATTGTAACTGTTTAAATATCTACACTGTAATAGCATATACTGGAAGTGAAGAGGTTAATCTTAATCCACCTGAGTTTGGAAAATATTCTTTTAATTAAATTTACTTTATGGGTTAAGCCACAAAGATGTTATCCCACTGTTTCAAATGGAGCCAGAGACGCAATGCCTGTGCTAGAGAATAGGTTGTAACTCCTGTAGGAAGAGTAGAAGTGTTTTATGGTCTTATGACGTCCAGGAGATCTGAGCAAAGCTCTGTCTGTGTGTATGGTAACACATAGGTGCCAAAATCCTGTCAGAATCCTGTCAGCTTCTAGTATTGGTGATAGCATGGGAACCAGAAGTCAGATGACCAGATGTGATGTCATATTGAGAAGTCTCTCAGTCAAACTAGGCAGTCTGTTCTTGGAAACCTGACTAGAAAGACCCTCACCCACATCATCTTGCCTTGCAATAATAAGTAATTTAACTAGGGAACAGTAATTCTGTTAGATTAGTCGGGGAAATATAGTGAGATTAGAAGTACTGTTTTTCTATAACTGTGTGAAACTTTCCATTGGTGTTCATAGATTAGTACTAAGCTAACTGCCCTTGTGAGCCATTTTAAGCCTAGCCAATTATCCCTTGTGAGACTCAAACCCTGCACCATCTGCTTGTAAGGCAAACATCTTAACCATTAGGCCACTTTTAATATTCCCTGTGACTAAAACTCTGGTATTTACTGTAAATAGATATTTAGTATTTTCTTGTTCTTTTATTGTTTATTATTAAATATATTTAAAATTGTAATTGTGGCTGGTCCTTTTTAGAAAATATTTAAGTTTTGAGAATATTTGCATATATTTATTTGGTGATAACTCTGGTCACTCCTAAAAGTCAGGCTGTTTGGTCAGCATTACCATTTGCATTAATATTAACTTCACTCAGTATAATTGGTTACCTTTTAAAGAGCCTTATATTAACTGACTGGTGGCAGTTAAACTACCTTATAGCCTGGGAAAAGTAGGTAGAGCGGGTAATCTTTGCCAGTCTTTCCCAGGCATGTGTGTGTGTGTGTGTGTGTGTGTGTGTGTGTGTGTGTGTGTGTGTGTGTGTGTGTGTGTGTATGACAAATCTCAAAGAGTATGTGTGTTACTTGGGGCAGGGACACAAAGCATTGGTTTCACAGTGCCAGTGGGAAGCCTTACTGGGGACCTGGAGGGAGACAGATAGAGACACCCAAACCCTGGGCTGAGTGTGTAATCTTAAGGGAAATTGTGCTTGATGCAAAGAGGCCTGCATCTGGAAATACTGAGTGTATCCATTTGTATTCCAAGTGAATATCCCTCTTCATTGTCAGTGGTGAGGATTCAGGCTTCTTGATTACTGGCCCAGCATGGGGACATTACATATTGGTGGCAGTGGTGGGACCATCACATATTGGTGAGCAGTCGTGTGGATAATAAAGTTCTGTAGTCTGTAAGCAGTTGTCACTAAAGGTGTGCATTCTCTCAGCAGCCACAAGGTGAACATTCAGAGTTTCATATCACAACACTTTTATTCATTTATTTTTTTTTGTTAGTTTAGTTAGTTAGGGAGAGCAGGAAAAGATGCCAGCAGAGGATTATGGCAAGCTGACAAAGAACCAGTTGGCCAAGGTGTGCAAAGCCAAAGGACTGCTGCATGCCAATCTGACTAAGGACAAATTATTTCAGCCTTAGTCACAGCTCAGACCAGCATTCAGGAGGATAACTGGTCTGGTGATGGAACTGTGTAGCCCTCAGAAACAGGACAGTCCGCCTTTTCCTCAAAGGACTTAAAAATATGTGTGGAGTTAAAGAGACTTGAACTGGAGGCCAAATGTTGGGAATTAGAATCAGCAGAGAGACTGTGACATTTGCAGGCTGGAGAAAATGAGAAGCAGAGTCAACATGAGATGGAGATGCTGACTCTTAGCCAGGGTCATGGAAGTAAATGGGAAGGGAATAACCAAACCCCAGATACAATAAAGGTCAGTAAATTTCATCCACAATTTACAGAGGGCAATAATTCATATACTTGAAAGGGTATGTAAACAGGATAAGCTGTAACTGCTGTTTCTAAATTGTCTGATATTGATTGTTTAAATTATGACAAAGTCAAATGTTGTTTACTAGAATGTATTAAGTCAACACCTGATGCTTACAGAAAAAACAAGTTTTGTGAGCATAGATGCAAGACAAATGAAAGTGTGTGTGATTATATTGCTGAGTTAAGCAGTTATTTTCATAGGTGCATGAGTGAGCATCAGGTCACTACTTTTCAAGGGCTGGGAAAACTTCTGGTGAAGGAGCAAGCCCATAGCACTTTGTCTGAAGACGTGAGAATTTGGTTGACTGACCAAGAGTGCAACTCTACAGATGAGGTGGGGAAAAGGGGGGTCTCTACTTAGCAAGCAGGGCATCACTGCACAGGAAAGGGATACCCAGTGCAATACCACACCAACAGACTCCACCAGTAAAAGGGGAAGCCACTAGTTCAGGTACACAGCCAGGATCAAGGGTTAAATGCTTTAATTGTAACCAGTGGGGCCATGTAGCATATAAATGTCCAAGGAGGCAAGGTGGGGAACAAAAGGTGGGGGAGACAGCAAATGGGAATAACAGTATGCAAGTTGTAAGTTGTCTGGAGACAACAGGGGTACCAAACTATCAAGAAAAGGATATATCCTATCTTAGTGGATGGAAAACAGGCCACTGCTAAGAGAAACACAGCCTCTGACATAACCATTGTGAAGCCTGCAGTGGTTAAAGAGGAACAGTACTTGCTTAGGCAGTCCACTCCAGTCAGAGCTTTAGGAGGGACCACATTCCAAATGAATTTGGCCAGGGTTTACCTAGATTGGGAGGGAGGAAAAGGAAGCAAGCATGTGTGTTTGAGAATATCCCTGCAATTGTCCTGATAGGGTATGATATTGATAATGCAGTACTTTGTGTGCATGCAGTTACATGCAGTCAGGCTTGGAGACAGGCATGTGGATCTGGTAGCCTGGGGAGACCCAGACAGACAGACACCACACCTGAAATCAGTGCTGGTGGTATGGCTATTTCAGGGAGGGAGCTACCCTGTAGCAGTGAGCCTGAAGGTGAGCCACAGCTGCTGGTAGGTACTGGTAGGTACTGGTGTTCCCTTGGACAGAGTGACTGCAAGGGCAGAGGTGAGTGGTAGTACCCAGGTTGAGAGTGAGGCAACACTCTCAGAGGATATCAGAATTCCTGTGGAAGAGGAGTTGAGAAGAGTCACAAAAGTGGAGCTGAGACAGGCTCAGCTCTCTGACCCTACATTAATAGGCTTGAGGGAGGTAGTTAGGGAGGCATCAGATTCTCAAGGAAAAGGGGAGTCTGTATACTGGAACCAAGGGTTATTGTACAGACAGTAGACCCCTGAGGGAGGGCTAGCGGGTGAGGTAATACAGCGGTTGGTAGTGCATAGAGCCTACCATCTGGCACTTTTAGCCACAGCCCATGACTTTTCTTTTACAGGTCATATTGCATAAAGTGTACCAAGAGGCGTATTATGCAGAACTTTTATTGGCCTGAGATTGGAAGGGATGTAACAGGGTACTGCAGGACCTGTGAGCAGTGCCAAAAAGTAGGCAAGGTAGGAGACAAGGTCAAAGCTCCTTTGATGCTTTTGCCTGTGATTAAGGAGCCATTTTAGAGGGTAGCTATGGATATTGTGAGGCCTCTGAGTACACCAATATCCACAGGAAAGAAGTATATCCTGGTGGTAGTAGATTATGCTACTAGAAACCCTGAAGCAGTGGCACTGTCCTCTATGGATGCAGAAAAGGTGGCACATACTTTGTTAGAGATTTTCAGCAGGGTAGGTTTCCTGAGAGAAATACTGACTGACAGAAGTCAGGATATGGTTAATGAAATGGGTCTATATTAAAATACCGAAACCTCACTTACGCGAATACCTAAATGCCGACACATAAATAATGAACCGTGAAAACACCGAATGTCCTGAAGCGCGAAATTCGAAATATCGAATTGCCATAGTTGGCTAACCCCACCGCCCACTATTTACTACCTACCCAAATAAAATAAATAATCCACACTTCCCCATATCTACACTTCACCCATATATCCCATATCCTAATTAAACATTCACTACACACAAATGTATCTAACTATAAACAAACAACACCCAACTATGGGAAAAGTATAATTTATGTATACATTTAGCTACACAACGATATTACTATACATACACATAACATAACCCTACTTCTAACCCTAAAGTAAAGGTTGCATGTATTACTATGTATGCACTTACCTTAGCCTGCACCCTAACCCTAAGGTCCGTAACTATTGCACATTTATGTTAGGGAGCTATACCGGATAAGGGCCAACTATGACAATTCGATATTTCAATTTTCGTGCTTCAGGACTTTCGGTGTTTTCGCGGTTTGCTATTTATGTGTTGGCGTTTAGGTATTCACGTAAGTGAGGTTTCGCTATTTTAATATAGACCCAATGAAACTCATGATGGGTGAAAGGATTTATCCTGAGAAAGATGAGGTCCACACTTATCATGGCCACACTGAACACTTTCTTATACACATGATGTGGATGGGCCATCTGATGATGAAATAATTTATGGGTCATATGTGCACAGTTTTTATGACTAATAGATCTCAGCATATAATATTTAAATCACCTATTCACTAACCTTGGACCTTGCATGACTTCAGTTGCTGAAGTGGTCTGAAACTACTTGTGTCTATGCCACCTCTGATAATAGCAGTGGCATTCTCATCACCCATTATAGAGAGAAGGTATTCCCTATCTGGAGCTAAAGGCTGGCATGTCCTTGTATGCCCCACCAGGTCATTTGCTCTTTTCCTACACTGTGTCAAGCTACAGTTCTTTCCCCCTACAGCAATAATGCCAGCCACTACTTAATTCCTTCTCTTAGCTCTCTCTGCCTGTTTTGCCCCCTCTTCCCAAACAGACATTTCCCATATTTCCTCAGAACATCCATGAGAATATGGTTCTCCTCCAAAGTAAAGCTGTCTCTGTGATGTCTTGTTTGCTGTTGGTGTAGCATTTTTTAACCTGAAAGCAAATGTAGTGTTCCCCACTTAAACCTGTCTGTTGCACCTGACACCCTTGAATGGTAATTTTTCATATATGCAGACTTTGCTGCAATGAGATGGGAAAGCTGATTCAGGAGTTTCTCAGACAGGTCAGCCTTCCTTTCCCATATTTGTCAAATGCGTTACAACTAGTTCTGTAAAATTTTACAAACACAGCAAGCAATAACAAAGTTGCACCAAAAAGAAAGGAGGAGTCCCACAGAAACAAGGACAGTCTAACATGTCAGAATGGCTGTCTACAGAGTTTTGTCCCCTTCACAGCCTGGCAAGCCTCTAATTCTTTCCCAGAATCTGGCCCTCCATTTCTCTCTTAGGCAACATTTAGTCTCAGCCAAATGAGTCCTGAAAGGTGATTTCTCAGGGATACAGATGGCAGTGGGAATCTCTCCCTACTTTTCTGGGGATTTTTCATCTGCCAGATCAGACTTATTTTTTTCTCCTTCTATTTATTTATTTATTAGCATTTGATTACCGGGAAAGTCCGACTGGGTAGAAGCCATTTTCTGCAGAGGCCTGGCGAGAAAAGCTCTAAATTAATACAAAACATTTTAAGAACAATAATTTTACAATCTCCAAAAATAAAACAAAAACATCTGCAGTTTAAATAATTATAACAAATTATATATAATATAAAAACATGGGTTAAGAATCAATACAAGTTATATGACAATCATTTAATATTTAGAGAAATTTTAGTTTGTAGAGAAATTAAAGGTAAGTTAGTCTAATAAAAACAGGAACTGCAATATGAAGTAAGGGAAAAACAAGTTTATGGTATATTTCAAGAGAAAGTCAGGGAAGAGAATTTGAAAGAAGAAAGTAAGTGAATAGGGGAGAATAAATATTTTTACAATTTTCAAAACTAAAATAAAAAGATCTGCATTTTAAATAATTATAACAAATTAAACATAATATGAAAACCATTGGTTAAGAATAGACACGTTATGTGACAATCATTTAACATTTAGAGAAGTTTTAGACAGTTTGTAGAGAAATTAAAGGTAAGTTAGTCTAATACAAACAGGAACTGTAATATGAAGTGAAGGAAAAACAAGATTATGGTTTAGTTTGAGAGAAAGTCAGAGAAGAGAATTTGAAAGAAGGAAGTAAGTGAAGAAGGGAGAGTAAGGAGGTATAAGGAATGAAAAGGTACTTGTTCACATTTAGGAATATTGTTTATCCTGGTCTCAAGCAAGAACAGAGCCAGATTTTAGCTAGGAAGACTTTCAGAGTGGTTTTGAAGGATGGGAGGGTATTGGCCTCATGGACACTGGTAAGGAGTTCTAGGCCTTACCAACCATGTACGAGTATAGACAATGCCCAGCAGATTTGATAAATTTATAGACAGACAGGAGGTTTTGGTCAGTGTACCGCAAATACCAAATGGGAACCCAGTTGAGTAGAATGGCTTTTAGTGCTGGACAAGCAGATGGATGTATATGTGGTAAGAAGCTGTGTATATGTTAGTTGATGAGGGAGCTCTAACCAATTTAGTGGTGGGTTCTGAAAGGGCTATTTGTTGAAAATTTAGCAACTTTGTTATAGCATTGTTCAAGTTTTAATTTTTGTAAAGCCTGGAGATTAGTAAGGATGGGAGCACCATGAATAAGAATGGGAAGGAGATAATAAGTGGCAAATGTAGTTTTAGTTGAGTCGATGAGAAAGTTTTTGGCTCTGTAAAGCATCCTTAGTTTTTGATGAGTTTTTCTTATGCAATTTTGTATATGCAGGTCGAATGTAAGATTATCTTCCACTATTACCCCTAATAATTTGCTATGAGAAGTGACTTCAGTGGTTGTATTATCAAGACACAGGGCACTCAATTTTGTTTTTTTTTTATGACAGAGGGATTTGGGGAAAAAATAGTAGTTTGGTCTTTTTGGGATTGAGCATGAGCTGTGTGTTACAAAACTATGCTTCACTGGCTACCTATAAATCTATGTTAAAGCTTCCTGTGTAATTTTTGGAAGGTGTACAATGTTGTCAGATGTGCAAATGAGAGTGGAATCATCTGTGTATTGTATTAGGGTGACCTGTTGTGTGGATGCATAGAGGGTGTTAATGAAAAATGTTAAAGAGGAGGGGACCAAACATAGAGTCTGGTGGTGACTGGGAGGTAAGGAGAGAGTGTGGAGTGCCATATTACTGACTGATACCTATTGGACCGGTAGTTTTTGAACACAGAAAGGTGGACTGAAAGAGACCTAGTGAGGACATTTGACGTAAAAGTTTGTTGTGACAAATTGTGTTGAAGGCTTTAAACAAATCTAGAAATATGGAAGAGACTAGTTTGCCTTTATCTATAGCTTTCTTGACTGTATCTATGTAGGTTAGAAGGGCATTGCTAGTATTATCGGAAGGATAAGCCATGTTGTGTAGGGGATAAGAATTGTTCCTGCAGTGGATAGTCTAGAAATTGCTTCTGAATACATTTTTCAAGTATTTTGGCGAGGGGAGAAAAAATTGCTATAGGTCTAAAGTTATTAGTGTCTGTTTAATCTCCTCCTTTGTGCAGAGAGAAAATGTATGACTTTTTCAGGGAGAGGCAATATGGGATTCCTGGCTTGACCTATTTATAAGGATTGAGATGCTATACTACCTATAAAGTCATTCAGCACCTCTTAACTTTGAGGGGGGGGGTGATAGAAGCTGTCTCTCCTTGGAAAGGGGAAAAGTTTTATTCAAGAACAGTCCTGGTACCAATGAAAGAAGCCTCATAGGAACATCTCCTTTTTAAACTAGATTGTGAAACTTCCAGTCTGAAATGTTATCACTTCATTACCTGTTATTACTTATTCTACATTTAAGTTTTTTAGTGATCCTAGATTTAAAATATGCTTATTGTCACTAACCCATAGCACCAGATTTCAAATGCTTCTTAAGATTTTCTGTGCTGAGATCACACTTTTAGTTCTCTGTATTACCTTTTAGGTTATCCATTTCTCCAAAGGTATTCACAAAGTGTCTAGCTCAAGTGATAGATATTGCAGACTGCAAAATATTCACATTTTTCCTTTTTAGATGACTTGCTTATCTTTGCAGAATCTTTTTCAAAGCATCTGAAATCTCTCACTTGGGGATTGATCTGCTACACACACTGGGATTTAAGGAGTAGATCCAAAACACTTACGTGACTCCTTTTCACGGGATTTTTCCTGGAGTGTCTCTTAGATATCTCAGTTCATAGAGCTTTTCTTGAAAATGGATATCTATTATTTGGATCTTTTCCTGAGTTTTTCTACTCAGACCTAGGCCTCAGCAAGTGAATTGCTCAAGATACCAAGATTCACGGCATCCATGATTCTTGTTATTTCTCTAGTCAGATTCCACATGACAAAATTTCAATAGTACCTACGATCAGTATGGTTCCAACATCAACATCCCCTGACATTTCAGATTCTTGTTTTAGGATTTCCAAAAAGGTAACTTGTTTTGGAGGACAGACCAGTTTTATCAGAATCCAGGTCTTCCATCTTCCCTTCCAGCTCCAGCACTGTCTGTATGTACAGATGCCTCAGACTTTGTCTGGGGAGCAGTATCTATGGGAGTAAAAGTGCAGAATATTTGGATCAAAAAAGACAGACCAAAGCACATAAATGTAACATAGATTTTGTCAGTAATAAATGCTCCCAGCTCTGTTACTCATCTATGGTTCCCAAGACCATTACAAGTGGTTACAGGCAACACCACAGTAATGTGGTACATAAATAAATGGGGGTTACCAGATCTTACCCTTTGTGGAGACAAGCCATGGTAGCCTGGGATACAGCTTTTTAGCTCAGTATCACTCCACAGACATCTTACATCTCATTAGTCAAAAATTTGTGGCACAGAAGCTGAGCAGAGCCAGAACAGAACCTCATGAATGGAGGTTGAATCAGGGGGTCTTACCTTAATTGATCCATCTGTGGGGAATACCTCAGATAGATCTATTTGCCTCCATACACAACAATTAGTTGGCAAAATTCTGCTCTAGGGCATCATGCAAAAAGACCTGCAAAACATACACATTCTCTTTTCCTTGGACAGGAACACCAATGTATGCTTTTTCACCTTTTCTACTGATATTCAGGGTTATTCTGAAGATTCAGAAGGACTCTCCAAAGATCAGTGTGGTCCCAGGCAACAATGTTTTTCCCTTCTTCTGGAACTGGACAAGGGCAGTTTACCACATGTTTCCTTACAGACTGGATCTACTCGCACAGGACGGAGGGTTTTTGATACATCCCAGCTTGAAACAACTTTGACTGCCTGTATGATAAAGTCTCAGTTCCTTTTAGGTACCCATTTTCTGAGGACATGCAGCAGGTTTTAAAAGAGGCAAGAAAACCTTCTACTAGGAAATCATATATTAGCAAATGGAAAATATTTTCTAGTTGATGCCAGAACAAGAAGTAGGACCCTTTAAGGCTAGTATTTCTCTGGTTCTGCAATATTCATGTGAGTTATTATCCACTGGCCTTTCTTACTTATTTATCAAGGTACATTTGTTAGCCATTTCAACATATCTGCCCATGGACTCTCCTCTTTCAGTGTATTCCCATGTCAAAATGTTTCTGAAAGTGGTGTTACATACTAAGCCTTCTAGAAAACAGGTGGCTCCTCTAGTTTTGTTTTAGAAAAATGAACTCTTGCTCCATTTAGTCCAGCTCATTAGGCTGATTTCAGGTTCTTAATATGGCCTTCTGCAAGAAGAGTATCTGAATTGCAAGATCTTATGGTGAGCCAACCTTATCTCATTTTCCACATAGATATAGGGCTTCCTTCAAAATGAATCCTTCCACTGTGCCTAAACAGGTATGTGAATTTACTTTAACTCAAGCTATCCATCTATTTGTCTTATTTTCAGAGCCTAAAAATGAGAGAGAAAGGCTCCCCCATACTCCAAATGTCCACAGAATACTCAGATATATTGACAGAACCAAATCTTTCAGAAGCGCAAATCAATTGTTTATTTCTTATGAAGGTAAGTAAAAGGGGCAACCTGTATCAAAGCAGACTATGCCCAAATGGTTGCCTCATGTTATTACTGTTTGTTATACCTACCACAACAAGGCAATCCCAGGCAGGGTCAATTATCACTCTACCAGGGCCTTGGCTTTATCTTGGGCTTTTTAGAAAAGACTGGATTCTAGAAGTATTCTAGGAGCAGCAAACTGACCCTTTATTCATACCACAATAAACCAGATTCCTCCTCCAGGTCTAGGGCAGGCTTTGCTAGGACTTTGGGGTTCCTGGATCCTTACCCTTCCTCCTCCTCCCAGTTAGTATAAGCTGTGGTAGTCTATGAATATAGCTAGGGCTACTGCAGCAGTGATCACACTGTGTACATGGAACAGTTGTGTAAATAAGCTTACCACAACAGTAGATCTTCAAATGATCCTTGCTGCAGCAGCCACTCCCTCCATCTCCATTATTTTTGTATGTTTTTTGTTGCCAGGGTGAGGACTTTTATTTTTTGTTTCCCAGCATTGACATTTTCAGGGCTATAGCCTTTCTCTCTCAGATGGAATGAAAACTCTGAAGGGCTTGGTGGCCAAACCACTCTTTTTCATCAGTTCTGCTTGAACTGGTTAATGGTTTGTGCACAGGAAGGTGCCCTTAAGTTTTAGAAGCTGACCAGCTGATATATCCTTAGCAGGCTATAACTCATATAGCTAATGATACTGCAGCAGACATCATTCAAAGATCTACTGTTATGGAAGTTTACTTAAAGAAACTGTAATATATTTCACATAAGTTGAGGAGGGATCATCTGTTATCCCTGACGAGGATCCCCTACTCCGGACAACAATAAAAGCACAAGTACGATGACCTGCTGAGGCAGAGGAAGGAAGAGCTGGCCGGGTAGGTTTCAGAGGTCAGAGAAATGAGCTGAGAGTTTTATAGTAAGTACTGTATTTTATTTCTTTACAGCAGGGTAATATATGTGTGTGTGTGTGTGTGTGTGTGTGTGTGTGTGTGTGTGTGTGTGTGTGTGTGTGTGTGTGTGTGTGTGTGTGTGTGTGTGTGTGTGTGTGTGTGTGTGTGTGTGTGTGTGCGTGTATGTGAGTGTATGTGCATGTGTGCGCGCACGTGTGTGTGTGTGTATTTGTGTGTGTTCATAGGTTCATAGGTAGGTACTAGGCTATTGGCTCTAGGGCCTATATAAGCCTAGCCAAACGGTACCCTGGCTTTTGCCACCCAAGTAAATTATTTTCCTGTGCCCCTGTCAAGCAGAGCCACAGAAGTGATCCCTGGGGTGAATTTCCTATCTCCCATCCAATCATCAAGATTTTTCTTGAAGAGTGCTAATGAGGAGCTTTGTTTGATATAGATAGGTAGTTTGTTCCAGAGTATGGGAAGTTTCTGGGACAGGTATCTATCCCTCCAGCATGTTCTGTTTATTGTGGTGACAAGGTTTAGGTCCCTAGAGCATGTAGCTCGGATGGATTTGGATTTCTTTAAGTGGAGCATGTCCAACAGCTCTGGGTTTGACATAGCTTTGTATGTTAGGCAGAGATCGCCTCTGAGTAGGCGATATGTGACAGAGTAAAGCTGGAGTTTTTTGAGATGGTCTGCGTAGGGCATCTGTATGAGGCCAGTAATCCTCTTTGTGAGGTATTTCTGTGGCCTTTCCAGTTGTTGTAGATGTCTTGTGAGGTACATATCAAAAGGGGCGTTGTACTCTATAATGGGTCTAATGACTGATAAGTAGAGAGGAACAATGACCTCTTTTTTCCTCGATGAGAAACCTTTTGTGATGAGGTGTGCCACATAGAAGGACTTCCTGACTACTGTGGCGATGTGATTATCAAAGGAGAGACTACTGTCCACCTGTGGCTCAAGGTCTCTTATCACACTTTCGGTGTTAAGTAGACTACCGCCTATGTGGTAGTTCATGGGTACAGAGGTTTTACCAAAAGGGATGACAATGCACTTTTTGGCATTGAGCTTGAGGCCATGGCTTTGACACCAGGCATCTGTCTCAGTGAGGCCCTTTTGTAGGATGTCCACATCATTAGGAGTTTTGATTATGGCTCCTAGTTTGCAGTCATCTGCGAACTTTGTTAGCCAAAGACCTTCTGTGTTAGCCTGTACTTCAAAGAAGTAGATACCAAACAGGAGAGGACCTAGAACTGAACCCTGTGGTACTCCACTTGTCACTGGTCTGAAGTTGGATTTAGAGTGTGTATTTATATATAACTAAATAGACAAAAGTATATAGATATAAAACATATGCATGAATATATGTACTACCCCCAACATCTCCTACTAATTATATATAACAACTCCCAGATTACACAACAGTGAGGAGAGGGTAAATTCCCACTCCCCACTGTATAGTGATCTTGCACACAAAAAAGCCAACATTAAGAGAAGTGTGTGTCTGTGTGCATGTGTGTGCATGTGTGTGTGTGTGTGTGTGTGTGTGTGTGTGTGTGTGTGTGTGTGTGTGTATATTTACAATGCTTTCCAGAATTAATGGTATGTGAAAGGCATAACTGCCAAAGTTTCATAAAGTTATCTTAATTGCATTAGTCTAACAGGTATGCCAAAACATTTTACCAAACTTTTCTGCTTAGTCATAACAACATGTATGCTCATTTTGGTGTCGGTGATGTATTTTGGTAATTTCCAGAAGATTTATATACTTACAAAATGGCTGACAGAAGATATCCTCCATACCCAAAAGAGAGTTGGGAGGTGGGGTATGAACAGCAGCTGTATGGACTGCATACAGTACATTTTAAATCCACTTAATTCCTAATGCAATGCTGTGCGAAATTATTGTGCATGAATAAAAGATATATTAAACTATTTTTAAATATGCACATTAATAGAGGTGCAATGGTAGAAGTGAAATATAAACTAGCTCTAAAAAACTCATTGCACATAAAAACAAATGTAACTCTCAAGATGCAAAAAAAAAAAAAAAAAAAAAATGTGAAAAAAAACTCTGGACCCTGAACAAATCTATCAAAGTCAGATATGAGGTAAAAACTGTCACTCAGACAAAGGCAACCACAATGTATTTATGCCAGATACCTTAGAAACAATGTCTAGCACTGTGTAGTGCTAATAGTAGATGATGTCACATTATTGGACTCCAGAGGACAAAGCCAAGCTAATTGCAGATAAATTTAGCTGTAAATTTACTCCCCTCGTACATTCACAAATCTCATACCCTCATCTACACCTCCTCAACTCTCCCATGAACAAGCCCTCAAGGCACTATCCAAGGTGAAGAACACTGCTTCTATGGGGCCAGAAAACATACCAGGATGCTTGCTGGCCAGTCTGAAAGAAGACCTGTCAAACCCCTTAAAGATGCTACTCAATATCAGTTTCCAAACAGGCTTTGTGCCAGATGAATGGAGGACAGCAACTGTCATCCCCTTTCACCAAGGTGGTACAACAATGGACCAAGAAATTATAGACTGATAAGTCTGACCAACCTCATCAGCAAGGCTATGAAAAGGATCATTATAAGGATATATATAACCAATAAGCTCTCAACCCAAATCAGTTCAGATTTGTTAAGGACAGATCCTACCTACTTAACCTGGTTGACTTCTTTGAGAAGGTCACTGAAGCAATGGATGAGGACAAATCAGCACACACTCTACATATCTAGAGCTTGCAAAGGCATTCAGCACCATCCCACACTCAGGTATTATAGATAGTATCCCAGCTAAATGTTTGTCCCTATATAACTCACTGGATAGCAAACTGGCTCACAAAGTACCCTGGAAATTAGGATGGGCTGTTCTACCTTCTACAAAAGACATGTCACTAATGGTGTACCTCAGGGCTCACTCCTTGTGCCTCTCCTTTTTGGCTTTTACTTCTCACAGGTCAAAGCTACTGTTAGGGATCTATGGCTGGCCAAGTTTGCAAATGATTATAACTTTGTGCCATTATAAACTTCTCAGAGGATACCACAATATTCTATGAGAGGCTTTCCTAAATGAATAGCTGGTATTAAAACCATGGACTAAAGCCAAATGCTAATATATAATAGTCTCTTTTGGTAAGCAAACATCCATTGTATCTGTTACATTGACAATGCCCCTCTGACAACTGATCTGGTAGTTAGGGACCTGGGAACTTATGTAGACAAGCAACTGTCCTTCTATCAGCACATATTCACTCTTGTAAGAAAGTGTTTTTTCATTATACAGCTTATTACTTAGGGTATGGTATCCTGGAACAGGGATGTGATCATTCAGCTGTATCAGGCCAGTCATTGAGTACAATGTCCCCTTTGGTACGATTCCATCCAAACATTTGACACAACTCAAATGTCCACAATGCTTTATTACTAAGAAAATCAAAGGCCTAAATCATAAAAAAATATATAAATGGTCTCAAAGCCTTGTCTCTCTTCTCAGTCTCATACAGGCTACTGACAGGCAATTTCTCTCCCTTGTGTAAAGAGTTTCAACAGACCCTACTCTGCAAAGTGGAATACATATTCACAAGCCCAATGGAGGCATAAACACATGCTCGAGAGATACAAATCTCTTTTACAAGATAAACAGAACATGTTAGAGGGACAGATATGTTTCACAGAGGATATGTCTTCATCTCCACATAAAGCAAAGTACTTCTCTTACAATATTCAAATGCAATCTGGATGAGTGGATGGGTAACCACAAATTCACATCGGCTTAGCATCCTAGTACCTCATGGATAGGGCAACAAGTAAATGTTTTGCTAATCTTTGGGTTATTTGTACTTAAAATATAAGGGTTAAAATTTTCATTGGAGTGTATAGCCAGGCTTCTAACACAGTGATCTATATGACATGAGTTAAAGCACCAGGGGTGGCCCATGCTATTGGACTGCCAGACTGCAGCCCCCTCAACTGTAAAATAAAGAAAAATAAAGAAAAAAAAAAATTAAAAATCACGGACTTTCGCACATGCGCACTAGTCCGGACTGCTGCTGAGACAGTCTGGAGCATGCGCAGATTGTCTCAGCAGCAGTCCTGACTGGGAAACATGAAGAACAGAGCTCCCAGAAGTCTATGCAGTTTTAAACTGCATAGACTGTCCTGGAACTCGCTGGGAAAGCACATCAGGGTCGGACTGCAACGTCAGCAGTCTGGAATTTGCTGCAGTCTCGTCGGGGGAAGATCTCGCGATGGGCAGGGTCTGGTGTGGATTGGAGTTTGCTGCAGTCTTGTCGGGGGAAGATCTCGTGACGGGCAGGGTCTGGTGTGGATTTGCATGGGTTTTTGTAGCTTACTCAGACAGGGATTTGGTTTGCTACAGGGAAAGATCTACTACAGGTAAGTGTGTGTATGGTGGTTTGCTACAAGAGGGGTGTGTGTGTGTGTGTGTGTGAAAATGCCCCAGGTGCAATATACTGGTGGTTAGACTCATGGTGGTGTGATAGGGAATACCTCAGGCTTGAACCCTGTACCTTGTATGCAGGTGTTAAAGAGGTGAATTCCCTACCCACCAGCATTTGTAAAAAAATTGCAGATTTTTGCCTCATATTTGATCTGATCTGTTCCTCGTAATATCTGTGGTTTGTAAATGTTGCAATGCTTGATATTTGATGGTGCAGTGGTAGCATTGTTGCCTCACAGCTGCAGGTTCTCAGGTTTGATTCTCAGCTGGGGTGCCGTCTTTGTGGGGTCTGTATCTTCTCCCTGTGTTTGTGTGGGTTTGCTTTTGTGTCCTCCCATGTTACAAAGTATAATAATTAAACTAGTATAATAGTTTGCATTTAACACTGTACTCATGCTTTTTAAAGTAATTTTTATTAAAAGCATTTTAAATTTGGAAGGATTTTATGCAAATTATTTATATACTTAATTTATTTATTAATAAGTTTGTTATTAGAAAAAATGAATTTAATAGAGTATAAGGAAATGAGCTAATGAATATTTATGAGCCCACTTGAATTGTGATTTGATTGTTTGAAATACAATGGTGGAATGTTATTGGATTAATTGTTTTAAACTTGTATAAATACAGATGAGGGGATTCATTTATTCATCTGATGAAGTCCTAATTCACGTGGACAAAAACGCATGGTTGATTTTAAAGCATTAATGGTATTTGTGGTAGCGTGTGGAAATAAATAGTTGGTACAAACAGTTCATTTCATCATTTCTCTCAATATCTGTGACAACCTTTTATTATAGCAATTTTCTAAGTTTATAAGATGACTATTTGAAATTTGTCCTTATTTTTGGGACTGTATTACCCTGTTATTGGCTTTGTCCAGGTTTTTTGTGCTAAGGTTGACAGCTATGGCAAGAACTGAATTCACTGAATATGTTTGAGGGCTGTATTCCCTCATTACTGGGTTTGTCCAGGTGTTTTGTGCTAAGAGGTTGACAGCTATGGTGTGAACTGAATTCATTAAATGATACCCATTTAAGTTTCAGTCTTCCTCTCTTTCACAAAGCAGCTGATCTGGCGTAGTGGTATGTTGCTCTGACTGTTTTGCACAGTGTCCTTGGCAGTAAAATGTATGGTGGTAACAGCATTTTTCTTTCACAAAGCAGGTGATTTGGCATAGTGGTATGTTGTTCTGACTCTTTTGCACAGGGACCTTGGCAGTAAAATGTATGGTGGTAACACATCATTTTATTCTAGCAGCTTTCCAAGATTATACAAGCAATATTTAATGTGTCCCTGGTGTTTGCCCTTTTGACCCACCCCAATAAATTTGGCTTTTTCCAGATTTCTTGTGCTGTGTAGTTGAGATGCAGTTGAGTATTGAGTAGATTTTACAAGGAGCTGAGAGCTGCAGGGAAAGAGAAGTTTAGTGCTGATTATGCTAAGTGAGCTTGCATTGCTAATAGCACAACAGGTTATGTACTTGCTTTTGATGCAGAAGGTTGTTGGTTCTACTCCCATAAGGGATGAATGCTGCCGTACTGAAAGTTAAGATACTAACTATGAGCCTGTTATCAGTTTGCCATCCATTTCCTATTGCAATATTACTAGCTTATTTTTAATGTAATTTAGGCAATTTATTCCTCAGGGGCATCAGACACTTTATTTTTCGATGAAACCATGAAATACAAAGGTGATTGCTAGCATCAACCTCTTCATTACAGATTTATTTAATGTGGAATTATTTAGATGACTTTTTTACTACTTCAGAGATTGTGCATATTTACTGATAATGGTGGACTGTAGAAGTTTGAGTAGACTTTTATGATGGAAATGTTCTGAATTGGGCAGTTTTGTCATTGGTGCATGCGTTTTGTTTCATTGTTTACTGGAAAAATGTTCAAAGCAATAGGAAGGTGTATCAAAGAGCACATGTATGTTTCATATGCAAGGGGCCTATGATTTGAAAACAGCCCAGAATTAATCTTTATCTGCCACGGGTAAAATGTATTTTCTTTGAATGTGGGTTTCAATGTTGTTTCAATGAATGTGAGTTTCAATGGCAGAGAAGTTTTAATGCCAAGTTTGTTTAGCAGATGTCTTAGTGTTTGCGCTGTAAAATGCAAAATAAAACTTTCAAATGAAGTTCAAATCATCATAGAAGTAAATCAGTATGCACGTTAGTGTTTATGGTAAATGGAGTGAAATAGCCAAGTAATGGATCATTGGAATGGCTGCAGGGGGAGGCTCCATTCGACCATGGTTTTGTGAGGGGGAAGGGCGGCAAACTTAGGCAGCCCCAGCTGGACCATACCTCCCAACTGTCCAGATTTTCAAAGAATGAATAGATTTTATGCTTCTTATTTTTGGTTTGTTTCTCATAAAATTTGTGGTTTTCTGGCAAATCAATTAGGAATGAAGTCACTAAATAATGACACACTGAGTTTCAGACTTCATAACCTTCAGAAAAATGCATGCTAAAGTAAGACCTGTTCTATCAACTGTCTCAGTTTATACAAGAGCAATTTTTAGTACTGTTTATATGTTCCCCCAATATATTTGGCCTTGTCCAGATTTATTGCATTAACAGGTTGAGAGGTACATGCAAATAAATTGCTTTATAGAATTAGGCATAGCCAAACCTCTCAAATGTCCCTGATTTTGGCACAAAATGTTGCTCTTCCCCTAATGATCCCTCCGCAAAATAGCAATTTTGGAAGAAAACATGGAGGGTTTATAATTAAGAAATAACTGTAATAATCAGTTAGATTACTTTTATTTCAGAAATGCATGTAGATTCTTTTATTTTGTCAGCTGCTCAAGTTAGCAGTACTAATATTAAAGTATCCCTTCTTTGACAGGTTCCCAGCTGTATTGTGTTGCTATTTTATATTTTTACATCACATTTTTGGTCCATTTTTCATAAAATTGTGTTTTTTTGGCAAATTAGTGACAAATCATTAAAGACTGAAGTTAGAAAATAATGACAGACATTTGAGTTTCAAATTTCATACCATTCAGAAAATTCATACTAATGCAAGACCTCTATTATCTTTCTAAGTTTATAAGAGCAAGATTTTAAAAATTGTCCTTATTTTTGGGCCTTTGTCCCATTTCTTTGTATGGCTTTGTCCAGCTCTGAGGTTGAGAGGTATGACAAATGTGTCAGGGCCATCACAAGTCAGCCAGAGACATTTCAAACTGTGACATACTTGTTGCACCCCACTCCCCCATGTAGTGACTCTGGATGTGTCGAAGCAAGGCAAGGAGTAGTTATGCAGTGTAAATGTGCAGAGTATCCCCCCCCATCCAAGGTAGACACAAGTACTAGAGTGGCTTTTCATCTGTCCTTGATTTTTACAGAATGGTCTGGTTTCTGTCATATTTTTTGTACTGTTGATTTATGCTTATTACTCAAAGTGCCTGTTGCTCTGTGTTTAAGTAGCAATACTTTAATGACCATTAGTTAAGCCTGGCTGAGATTGCAAGATGCAAGTAAGCTTTAATAAACATACTGTTAAAGAACTGCCAACATTGAAAGCCTTTCTGTTGCCATGTAGAGAATACTTAACTAGATAATGTATACGCCTTGGGTATTGAAATGCATATGCCAGTATTTGTAATAAAGGACAGGATTACATTATTTTAAGAGTCTCATTACACTTGGAGACTTCCAGTCATCTCTGCAGGCTTTACCCATAAACAGAATGCCAATCGTGTGGTCCATAACCTGTACAGTAATCCTTTTAGTGTGGTCCATAACCTGTACAGTAATCCTTTTAAGCAATGTATCTTGAGCTTATTTCTTGTTTGCTTTTCATTTTTTACTTTGATCATGTTTTCCCCATGAAACAAGTAGATGTCAGGCAGCAGGTCTTTTTTTGGATAAGGAACATTTTTACAAGTGGGGGCATCAGAGATTTCTACTTTCAGCATGTTACTTGGTACTTTAATAAAGCTGAATATAAATTATAATTAGAACTGCAGTGCAAGAAGTGGTTTGAGTTGAGTGCTGCTTGTTTTTCTTATACTTGATTTTGACTGGCATTCCATTAATGTATTTAAAAAAAAATAATTTATTTTTTCATGCCTCACAACCTTTTTTGTTTCCATCTAGATATTAAGCTGTCATGCAGCCAATGCATTGAAATATTTTTATTCTTTTACACTTCATTTTGTCTTGATTGGACTCTCATAATGACGGTTTGGCACCCAGGGCAGTATATTTAGTTTTTGTGGTTTTGAGCATAGCCCCTCCCCTTTCTAGTTGGCCACACCCCCTTCCCATTGACCCAACCCATTCAGCTGTCTCCTGCAGCCCCCCTTTGATTTGAAGTCACCAGCCGCCACTGTAAAGCACTATCTTTATACTCTGTCTCCTACAGGTGATTGAGATGTGATCTATGGCCTGCATAGAAGGCATCCTTGGATCCAGCTCTGATGGACCTTTTGCACATCTGCAAAATGAAGAGCATCAGAACCACTATATCCAAGTATTTAAATTTTGCTTGAGACATGAATAACACATGTCGGTGAGAGAGATACATGTCTTAGAGGATCCCCATGTTCTGGAACAGGTTCCCCATCCATGTGAAGCAGAATCTGCCCTAACCCGATTAAAGCATATCTTTGACCAATGGATGTGAAATCGGAAATTCACTTCGACTGGCCCCCATGTCTTTATAGACAGAGGCAGACAGTAATGTACAAACTAACATACTCCACCACATGACCTCTCGAAACTTCCTAACATAAATAATAAATACCCATGATACATAGTGACACAAGAATCTAAGTGGCAACTCACAGATATGCTCTGAGCTAGTGCAAAATAGCACAAAATATACTGAACCCACTGATATTGCCAACATCCTGGCAGATAGATTCAGTGCAAACTTCACCCCCCTCTCACCCCCAAAAGGGCTCACAACAATACCGGAAAAGTGTAGTGTCCCAGAAATCACAGACACACAGGTGAAAACAGCCCTTTCAAAAGCCAAAAGCACAGCGTCAATGGGGCCAGATGGTGAACCGACCCAGTTTGGCTTTGTTAAGGGCAGATCATGCCTACTAAACCTGGTTGACTTCTTCGAGACAGCCACCAAGGCCATAGATGAGGGGAAAGTAGTTCACACAGCCTACCTTGATCTCACCAAGGCTTTTGACACCATTCCCCACTCAGGAATTATAGAAAAACTCACCAGCCTGAACATAAACCCCTACGTCACGAGATGGGTTGCCAACTGGCTTACAGACAGAACTCACACGGTAAGAATAGCAGGCTCCAGGTCCGACTTTAAACCAGTCACAAGTGGTGTTCCACAAGGCTCAGTCTTGGGACCCCTACTATTCAGCAGATACTTCTCAGAAGTACAGGCAAACACAGGAGGACTATGGCTAACCAAGTTTGCCGATGACTGCAAACTGGGAGCCATAATTGACTCACCAGCTGACACAGACATTCTCCATAAGGGCCTTAATGAGACGGACACCTGGTGTCAAAGTCATGGTCTTAAGCTAAATGCCAAAAAATGCATGTCATCCCGTTTGGGAAAAACAAAACAACCATGAATTACCCCATAGGTGGCAGCCCCCTTAATACAGAGGAGGTAATAAGAGATCTGAGGACCCAGGTAGATAGTAATCTCTCCTTTGACAATCATATTGCCAAAGTAGTTAGGAAATCCTTCTATGTAGCCCATCTAATTACTAAAGGGTTCGCATCTAGAAATAAAGAGGTTATAGTGCCCCTTTACTCGTCACTCATCAGACCCATCATAGAGTACAATGCCCCATTTGGGATGCACCTCACAAGACACTTCCAACAGCTGGAAAGACCACAAAAGCACCTCACCAAGAAGATTGTTGGCCTCAAACATATGTCCTATGCAGCCTGACTGGAAAAACTCCAGCTGTACTCAGTGGCATATCGCTTACTCAGAGGTGATCTCTGCCTGACTTACAAAGCCATGTCCAACTCAGAATTGATGGACATGCTCCACCTAAAGAAATCCAAATCACTGCGAGCCACTCGCTCTAGTGAGCTAAACCTCACCACAACAATAAATAGAACATGCTGGATGGATAGATTCCTGTCACAGAGACTCCCCATGCTTTGGAACAAAATTCCTAACTACATTAGGCAGAGTCCCTCACTAACACTCTTCAAGAGAAACCTTGACGAGTGGATGGGTAACAGAAAATACACCCCTGGGATCACTTCATTGGCTGTTCTTGACAGAGGCTCAGTTAATTAATCAATGGGAAGGCGAAAGCTGACACACTCTGGCTAGGCTTATAAATGCCCTCGGGCAGATAGCCTAGTACCTACCTATGAACCTAATTGGATTGGATTGCAAGGCTAGGCCCTGGTTGTCAATAGCCTAGTATATAACTATGAACCTATGAACTAATAGTTGTTTTAGTTTACTGCTACATAGCTGCTGTGATGTGTGCTGAATTCATGTTGTCTTAAATGATCTTGGAAAGGTGCGTGCAGGTTTGCACATGCTGGACATAATAAAAATAGCAGAAATAAATACAAGACTTTATAAACATACAGCTTCCACCACACATAACTACACCTGTTTTAATCCATTTTATGGCTTTGAAGATAAGCGAGTCTCTTCAGGGCATTTCCATGTAGGACTGAGAGATTCCATAATCAGCACAGTTCATGTCTAGCCATTTTGCATATAGGTACAGCAACACTTTACACTGACAGTCCTTGCTCTTATGTGAATCACAGAACTATGAATGCCCTCTTTCATTTTTAGGAGTGAGTCTGCAAAGGTGGTTCATTAGTTTTTTTTTTTTATAATGTTCTCCTTTAAATGTGAGTGAGGCAATTTTTTGCATGTAAATGAACATTACAAAACTTTGGTTTTCTGTAAATTCTGGATCTCAAATTCCCTATAACTCTGTTGAATAAAATTGTGGTGTCCAAGAAATCAATACTCTCATTTAACTTGTTCCCTGAAAACTTTAGATAATTAGTAGAATTATTTAAATGAGTAATAACTCAGCCATGGTGGTGCAGCGGTAGTGCTGTCGCCTCACAGCAAGAGGTTCTCCTATTCGATTCTCAGCTGGAGTGCCTTCTGTGTGGAGTTTGCATGTCCTCCCCGTGGTCAAGTGGCGTTTGAAAGACATGCGTGAATGGGTGTGCCCTCGTTGAAGGTTGGGCATTGAGCTGGCACCTCGGCACCACAAAAATCAACTGCCAATCATTAGTGGACCAGAGTTCTGCTGTGTCGACCCCTAACCGGGAAAAGCCGAAAGAAAAACAACATTTAAATGAGTAATAAACTCATTGACGGTATTTATGTCCCTTTGCCATATGAAAAAAAAGATTATTAATATATGTGAAATACAGTCTGATTAAATTCCAGTAAGTACCTTTGTAAATGGCTTTTATCTCCCAAGAATTCAGTGCTTAGTTGGCAAAAGAAGGGGCTACTACCAACTCCACTGCCACCCCACACATCTTATGGCAGAATTTGTTATTGAAACTAAAAAAAATGCATGTCCTTCTATATCATTGTTGCAGTATTCTTTAAAATAAGGATTCCCTGCCAAGGGTAGCTTGACATCCGTCCAGTATACCAAAGGCTTTAGGTTGTAATAGAGATGTCGTACATCACATGTTTGCTTCCCAGGCATGGTGTAGGGCATAAAGGTGACATACAGACGTACCATCCTCAGAACTTCTTTGCCGCTAGTCCAAACGCCATATTTGATCATTGGTCTAAATTCTCATTTGTCTGCTAGTTACCAAGCTGTTTTTCAGATATATGTGCCCTGTTGAGGTTTTTTTCTTATTATCTCCTTTTATTTTGTAGTTATTGGTTTCATGTCATCCAGAAAGGGGAAATGCTAGTGTGGGAGACAGATTCCTCATAAGGACCATCACGAGCAGTGTTTGTTTTGCTTAGGTGCTTCTGACAACCATATGTCTTGTCCTATTTGTAAAGTGTTTTTTCCAAAGATTTTGCATAGTTGTCTCTCCACTTTAGCCATTTACTTCGAGAACCAGCATCTTAAATTGTTGGCTAAGGGTACTGTTGAGGAATCACCCCGGTGCGAGGGTCAGCTGTCTGTGAAGAAGGCCAAAAAGCTCAGTCAGATTTGTTTGGCTGGTCCACCTCCACCAGACATCTCTCACAAAGCAAGTGAAAGCCTGGAGGAATGCCTGTTTTTTCAGTCAGTTTCCTCTGTTATGACTATTTTGGAGGCTGGCATGGATTTGGCTTCTCACACGTCCCTGAAGGCTTTGCAAACATTCATTTAGGATGTTCAGACATTTAAGATGTTCAGGGGGAACCACAACTGATTATTTCTGAAGGGCTTAAGGATGTTCCTCAAATTTTGGTCAGAGAAGAGAGCCCTACTATTCTTATAGAGTGTAATCAGGGGACCAAGCCACCTGAGATCTTTAGGAATGATGTTCTCTTGAAAAAGAAGCAGAAATCTAGGCACCTTTCTCCTGCTCCCAAAGACCCTCAACATGAATGACAAAGTTTTACCAAAGGTCTGTTTAATGCCCTTATGGCTTTGAAGTCTCCTCAGGGGGTCTCTGTCCCTGTTAGGCCTTGGTCTTCCACTCCTCTTAACATGCCTAGGGAGCAGGTTTCATCTGATGAGGATGTGGATTCTGATGAATCCTTGACCTATTCTTCCCAGATTCCCTCTCCCTTGGACTGTAGCTCTGAGGAGGGGAATCTATTAGTCCTGATTCTCCTTTTGAGGAGATTTCCTTTGGGAATACAATTTCTGTATGATGGAGATTTATAATTGAGATTGTACTCAGGTCTCAGATGTCTAGCAAAAGTATTACGAGCTCCTTCAAATGGAGTCTCCCAAGCCGTCTGCTGTCTCTCCTGTTCTTGCTGCCTTGTTAGATACCTTTTCTGCAGCTTCCCAGGCTCCTGACTGCTAACAACCTCCTGCTTCTAAAAAAAAACTGAAAGGTTTTATAAGGTGCGTGAGGATTGCAAATTCTTTTACAAGAGCCATTCTCCTGACACTTCTGTTATTTCTGTCACTTCAGATAAGCCATCTAAGTTTTTGCCTTCTACAAAGCTGCTCCCCTCTGACAAGGACAGCAGCACTATAGAGAGGTTGAGTAAGAAATTGTATACTTCTGCTACCCTGGCATTTAGGAATGTAAATTACCAGACCCACATGACCAGGTATATTTTGGCTCTACTCTCTCAGGCCTGTCAGGTTATTTCAGATCTTTCTGACTTTGAGGGGAAGACTACAGCTCTTTCTTTACTAGGGTTATCTTCTCAAGTAGCTCACTATTCTAATAAATGAAGCTATGATGCAGCTGATGCCTCATCTAGAGCTGCAGCTTTGGGTTCTGTGTTGAGGAGGTATTCCTGGCTTTGCCTTCAGCCTTTGCTTGATGAAATTAAGGCTAAGCTGATGGATGCTCCCTTAGATAACAAACATCTCTTTTGTGCTATTGCTGCTGAGCTGTTTAAGTCCTGTTAGGAAAAGGATAAGGCTTTGCAGGATTTGAAACATATTTTTGTTTCACCTGTTCCCAGGTTTCAAAGGAATTAACCTATTAAACCTGCCTTTGTTTGCAGACAGTCTTGTCTCCCCCAAAGGTAAAAAGGGTGGTAGAAAGGGTCCTCCTACTAAGTCTACTCAAACTCCTTCAGCTCAGAAGTCTCTTTTTCCAGACAAGCCAGGTTCTGTCTGACTATCCTTGCCCCTCTCTTCTCACTCATATTCCTCTTTCTCTTTGTCTTCCCCTGTCCCTTCTAATTTGGTTAAAGAAAACTCAATTCTTGGGTTCTATCCATCATTCGCCAAGGATATTATATGGTTTGGAAATCTCTTCCTCCCTTTTTGGACATTCCTCAGCCTCCTCAGGAATAGCTGCCTTTTTTTCCAGAGGCTCTTCGAGGCCTTTTGCCTCAAGGAACAATTCAAGAAGTTCAGCTCTTCAACTTTTTGAAAGTTCCTTCCTTTCAGATGCTATCCCTTCAAACCTTGTTTCTTCTTCTTCCTTAGGCTTTTCTAGTTTCCCTGGATCTCAAGGATGCCTATCTCCATATTCCTATTCATCCCTTTTTCAGGAAGTTTTATGTTTCTCAGTTGCTTCCTTGCATTTGCAGTTCTCTGCTTGCTCCTGTGATTGCTTTTTGCAGGGTGAGGAGAACATAGATCTTTCCTTACCTGGACAACCTTCTCATGCAGGCTTTCTCTCCAGAGACTTTACTTTGGCATCTTCACTTTGCTATGTGTCTCCCATAAAGCCTAGGGCTTACAGTGACTTTGCAAAAATCATTCCCAACTTCTTCTCAGGATCATGTTTTTCTCAGGTGCAGGCTCCTCCCAAGGCTTTAACTCTGACTGCATTCTTTCAATCCCTTCTTTGTCTGGACTCCATTAAAGCCAGGGAGCTTCTATAGCTCTAGGTACATGGCTTTCACCATTCCTATGGCTCCTCTGGCCAAGCTTTGTATGAGACAGCTCCTGTCGTTCCTAAATTCAGTCTGCTTCAGCATTCTCATTCTTTGGATTTTCCAATTCCTCTTTTCCCATGCCTCAAGCTGGAACTTCAATGGTAGATTCGTCAGTTGTCCTTCAACCCAGAGCTTCCTTTCCAACCTCCAGTTCCCACTCAGGAACTCTTTAGAGATGCCTTAGATGTGGGTTGGAGGACCTCCTTGGTCCTATGAAAGTGCAGGGCCATTGTTCTCTTCATCAAAAGAATGACCACATCAATATCAAAGAGATGAGAGCTCTTCTCCTGGCTCTTCAGGCTTTTCATTCTCTTTTCCTTTCAGGGCCCGTTGAAATCTTCACAGACAGTACCACAGTGATGTGGTACATCAACAAGCAAGGGGGACAAGGTTTTATCTCTTGTACAGACTTGCTCTTCAGGTTTGGGATCTAGCTGTCGAGTATCAGGTGACTATTCAGGCAGTTTACATTTCTTCAGATCAGAACATTGTGGCAGACTCTCTGAACAGGTCCATAATACAAGCTCAGTGGTTGCTTTACAGAAATGTGTTTCTGGACATTGTCCACCAGTGGGATACTCCTCAAGTAGATCTTATTTATTTATTTAATTTATTTTACATTTGTTGACCGGGAAAGTCCGACTGGACACAGGTCCCTTTTCAGCAGAGGCCCGGGGAGAAAAGCTCCACATACATTGCAGTACAAGTGAGGATTTCATTTATATCTATTACTACAATTCAACATGCAATATTCCGATAGTAACATCTTGTTATCAGGACTATATACAAGGACATAACACACTCATTTCGGTATGTAGTAGACAGTTAAACATTTCTGGTACGTCTACATTACAGCATGCAATAATCAGATTTTAACATCTTGTTCTCAGGACAATATACAAGTAAGTTACAGACTCATTTCAGCATGTAGTAGACAGATTAACATTTCAGGTAGTCGATTTATATGCAGTACATTGTAAGACTGAGAGTAGTACAGCATTTGTGAAATAGAAGTAGAAAAAGTTTTTAAAGCATTATTGGTAGTAAGGGTATTATGTGGCACTTTGTGATATTAGAATTAGTGTAGTATTTGAGAAAAAAGTACAAAAGGTTTGAATAGGAGTTCAATCTGACAAGCCCATATGTTTGGGGTAGAACAGGTATACCTGGGTAACTAGAGGAAGGTATTTGTGAACTTTAGCAGATGAATTCATGTATTCATGCAGCAATGCAGTGGTGTGGCTTAACCTGGGGTGACACAGGAGCAGAGCCAGTTGTTTGAATAGTGGCTTTTGAGGAGTCTTTTAAATTGGGAGGCAGAGGCTGTAGTAGTAATGTGATTTGGAAGTTATTCAAACTCTGGCTATGGTGCAGGAAAAGAGAGTCTTACTAGCATCATTTCTGTGTTTGATGATGTTTATAAGGTTTTGGTTACTGGATCTTATGATTCTGGTGGTTGAATTAGATGCTGTAGTGATGGGGTTTTGTTGGGCAGGTAGTACAGTTTATGTGCTGTAGAGAGTTGATTAAGTAACAGTAGTTGGGGCAGTTCAAGCCAGTTGAGCTGCTTTAGGGCAAGACAATGGTGGGATCTATGAGGTGCCTCTGTTGCGAACTTGGCAATCTTGTTGTAACAAGATTCCATCTTAAGTTCGGAGTGGTGCAGATTTGTCAGTATGGGGGGGCATATAGTAAGATGGATAAGAGGTGGGTCCTAGCAATTGTGGATTTTGTATTTTTGGTCATGAAATGTTTGCTTCTATAAAGGAGACCCAGCTTTTTGTTTACTTTCTTGATTGTTTGGGCTATGTGAATGTCAAATCTGAGGTTGTTATCGATAACTACCCCTAGCAGTTTTGTGTGGGTTATTGGGGTGACTGTGATGTTATCTTTGGAGTTTATGACGAAATAATTGCTTAGCCATGGAGGTCTACCAGGGCCAAATAAAATTAAGTTGGTCTTTTTGTTCTTAAGAAGAAGTTTCATATTGGTGAACCATGCTTCTGTTAAGGTAAAGTTTTTTTGAGTTATGGTTAGTAGTTCCTTTATGTTTGGGGCGGTACTTATAATAGTGGTGTCGTCTGTGTATTGTACTACTGTGGCAGAGATTGAGGATGCAGCTATCTGGTTTGTAAATAGGGAGAACAGCAAAGGACCAAGAATGGACCCTTGGAGGAGACTGATGGATACTGGTAGAAGGGAGGACAATTAGTCTTGCCAGACCACTGCTTGCTGTCGACCTGATAGGTAGTGTCAACACTATGATATAGTGGAAGAGTGTATGTAAAGGGTAGTTAGTGTTTCAAGAAGCATGTTATGGTTTACCATGTTGAAGGCTTTAGATAAGTCTAGGAATATGGCAGATACGAATTGTCCCTTGTTTCTGTGGTGATTGACTAAGCTGGTAAAAGAGAGTAGTGCTGTGGTAGTGCTATGGGAGGGTCTAAAGCCGTGCTGAGAATGACATAGTAGGTTGTTTTTCAGGAGGTACTGCATTAGTTGATAGTGAACTATTCTCTCCAATATTTTTGATCATCATCATCATCTTTTGGCTGTTCCCGATAGGGGTCGCCACAGTGGATCATCTATTTCCATTTCTTCCTGTCCTCTGCATCTTGCTCTGTCACACCAACCACCTGCATGTCCTCTCTCACCACATCCATAAACCTTATCTTAGGCCTTCCTCTTTTCCTGTTACCTGGTAGCTTCATCCTTAGCATCCTTTTCCCAAGATACTCAGCATCCCTCCTCAGCACATGTCCAAACCAACGTAATCTTGCCTCTCTGGCTTTGTCTCCAAACCTTCCAACCTGGGCTGACCCTCTAATATACTTATTCCTAATCCTGTCCACCCTCGCCACACCCACTGCAAATCTTAACATCTTTAACTCTGCCACATCCAGCTCTAACTCCTGCCACAATATAACATAGCTAGTCTCACTACCCTCTTGTAGACTTTCCCTTTCTCTCTTACTGGTACTCGTTTGTCACAAATCACTACTGACACTCTTCTCTACCCACTCCATCCTGTCTGTACTCTCTTATTCACCTCTCTTCCACGCTCACCATTACTCTGAACTATTGATCCCAAGTATTCAAACTCATCCACCTTCGCCACCTCTACACCTTGCATCCTCACCATTCTTCTACCCTTCCTCTCATTCACACACATATATTCTGTCTTAGTCCTGCTGACCTTCATTCCTCTTCTCTCTAGAGCATATCTTCATTTCTCCAGGGTCTCCTCCACCTATTCCCTACTCTCACTACAGATCACAATGTCATCTGCAAACATCATAGTCCATGGGGACTCCTGTCTGATCTCGTCTGTCAACCTGTCCATCACCATTGCAAATAAGAAAGGGCTTAGAGCTGATCCTTGATGTAATACCACCTCCACCTTGAATGCATCCGTCACTCCCACCGCAGACCTCATCGCTGTCACACTACCCTCATACATATCCTGTACCACTCTTACATACTTCTCTGACACTCCCGACTTCCTCATACAATACCACAACTGCTCTCTAGGCACCCTGTCATATGCTTTCTCTAAGTCTACAAAAACACAATGCAACTCCTTCTGACCTTCTCTGTACTTCTCCATCAACACTCTCAGAGCAAACATCACATCTGTAGTGCTCTTTCCTGGCATGAAACCATACTGCTGATCACTAATCATCGCATCCATTCTTAACCTAGCTTCCACTACTCTTTCCCATAACGTCATGCTGTGACTGATCAATTTAATCCCTCTGTAGTTACTACAGCTCTGCACATCTCCCTTATTCTTAAAAATCGTACCAAAACACTTTTTCTCCATTCCTCAGGCATCCTCTCACTTTCCAAGATTTCATTAAACAATCTGATTAAAAACTCTACTGCCATTTCACCTAAACACCTTCATGCTTCCACAGGTATGTCATCTGGACCAACAGCCTTTCCATTCTTCATACTCTTCATAGCTATCCTTACTTCCTCCTTGCTAATCCATTGCACTTCATGATTCACTATCCCCACATCATCCAACCTTCTCTCCCTCTTATTCTCTTCATTCATCATCGCCTCAAGGGTGATAAAATTGCTATTGGCCGGTAGTTGGTAAGCTTTAGGGATTTGTCTCCCTTGTGGAGTGGGATTATATGTGATATTTTTCACAAGGTGGGTACTGTGGCTTCAGTTATGGACCTGTTTATGAGAATGGATATAGGATAGGTTATGGCCTCAGCTGTTATCTGAAGGAAGTCAGCTGAGAGTTTGTCTGCTGCTAGTGTGGTTGGTTTAAGTTTTTTCAGGAGTTTAGTGATAGTTTTACTGGACACTGGGTCTATGGAAAAGTTAAAGGAGTTGTTTTGTTCTATGATGTGGGTATGGGTGGGATTTGATATGAGGTTGTTAATACTATTTTGGGTGTTGGCTAGAGTTGGATTGTTTCAGTAAAATATCTTTTAATATGTGTTGGGATATTAGTGTGGTTATTTGGAAATACAGGGGTGGGGATGGTAGATTTTCCAGGGTGAAGTAAACTATTTATTGTGGACCAGAATTTCTGTGGGTTATGAGCAAATTTGTCTTGCATGGTTTTATAGTAATTAGCTTTGTCTAGTTTAATCTGTTTTTTGGCTTTGTTGCGGAGTTCTAAGTAGATTTGTTTCAAGGAGGAGGTTTTGTGATTATGAAATTGTACCCAAGCTTTGTCCCTATCTTTCATTATAGTTTTTGTATCTTTTGTTAGCCAAGGGGTGTAATTCATTTTGACTCTAATGGTTCTGGGTGGTGCGGACTCATTTAGGATTTTGTATCTTTTGTTAGCCAAGGGGTGTAATTCATTTTGACTCTAATGGTTCTGGGCGGTGCATGCTCATTTAGGATTTTGTATCTTTCGTTAGCCAAGGGGCGTAATTAGTTTTGACACTAATGGTTCTGGGTGGTGCATACTCATTTAGGATTTTGTATCTTTTGTTAGCCAAGGGGTGTAATTCATTTTGATTCTAATGGTTCTGGGTGGTGCATACTCATTTAGGATTCTGTATCTTTTGTTAGCCAAGGGGCATAATTTGTTTTGACTCTAATGGTTCTGGGCGGTGTGTACTCATTTATGATTCTGTATCTTTTGTTAGCCAAGGGGTGTAATTCATTTTGACTCTAATGGTTCTGGGTGGTGCATACTCATTTAGGATTTTGTATCTTTTGTTAGCCAAGGGGAGTAATTAGTTTTGACTCTAATGGTTCTGGGCGGTGCATGCTCATTTAGGATTTTGTATCTTTTGTTAGCCAAGGGGTGTAATTCGTTTTGACTCTAATGGTTCTGGGTGGTGCATACTCATTTAGGATTTTGTATCTTTTGTTAGCCAAGGGGTGTAATTAGTTTTGACTCTAATGGTTCTGGGTGGTGCATACTCATTTAGGATTTTGTATCTTTTGTTAGCCAAGGGGTGTAATTAGTTTTGACTCTAATGGTTCTGGGTGGTGCATGCTTATTTAGGATTTTGTATGTTTTGTTAGCCAAGAGGTGTAATTTGTTTTGACTCTAACGGTACTGAGTGGTGCATGCTCATTTAGGATTTTGAGGACGGCTGAGTTAAAGTATTGCACAGCTTCATCTAGAGGTAGATGAGTTAGGGGAGTCCAATCCCTGTATTTTAGTGAGTTGAGTAGGTCATTAGTTTTGAGGTTCCTTTTGCTGCATATTATCTTTAGAGTGGGAAGAGTGGTATGGTGGGATCTGCTCCTAATAAGGTAGGTTGCTTGGTGGTCACTTAGACTGTCTGGGAGACAGCCTGAGGGTTGTGTGAGATTAAGGTTTGATAGCAATATCCAATCTAAAATGGACTGGCGTTTGGATGTCTTATGAATTCTAGTGGGGTCAGAAATAATTTGGGTGAAACCATGTAGGTTTATATGGAAGGAGGGGTTGTGACTGGAGCATTCAGCTCAGTCAATATTAAAGTCTCCTAGTAGTCTGGTTTCCTGTGGGTGGGATGTAGACATCCAGTATAGCAGGTTTTCCAGTGTGGTAATGTTATTGCCTGGAGGAATGCAGGCACCTGCAATAATAATATCTTTTTTGGAGTTTAATTTTAATTTAGCAAATATTACTTCTAAATCTTTTGTATCATGGGCATTGAAGTCAAATTGTTCTATGGTGAGAAGATTTTGGAAAACTATGGCTACTCCTCCACCTTTTTTCCCTATTCTATCATTACGTATAATATTATACCCAGGTGGAGTGATCTCATTGTCATGGTGTTCTGGCTTAAGCCAAGTTTCAGTTAATATCGCTATCTCTGGTTTGTATAAGATTAGCAGGGCATGTATGTCTTGAATTTTGTTGATAATACTTCTCACATTTGTGTTAAATAGGAGGAGAGAAGAAGTAGGCCTCTGGAATATAGCATCAGTCGGATTTAAATTAGCTATGTCTAAAGAGTTGGGACCTGGATTAGGGTGTATATCTCCACAACAGAAGAGATTATGGAGTAGGTGGAGACAGAGTCTATGAAGTTTGGGTAGTATTTTGGCCTGTTTTTGGGAAGAGTGGGGGGAGATCAGTTTAATGGCCTGAGAGAACCCAGGTGATGGGGACACAGTAATGGTTTGTCACTGACCAGGAGCACTAGTTCCTCAAGGCTCACAGAAGGCAAATCAGGACAGGGTTACGTATATTTACTATAGCACATACATTATTCAGTAACCGCACTGTTGCTGAAGATGAATTCCTCTGGCGAAGCAGCACACCTGAGGGTATGGGTGTTCTTCAGTTTTTGCTGGGGATTAAACAAAGCCTGATTTAAGTGTCAGGGACGTTATTCAGTAACTGCACTGTTGCTGAAGATGAATTCCTCTGGTGAAGCAGCACACCTGAGGGTGTGGGTGTTCTTCAGTTTTTGCTGGGGATTAAACAAAGCCTGATTTAAGTGTCAGGGACATTATTCAGTAACTGCACTGTTTCTCAAGATGAATGCCTCTGGCGAAGCAGCACACCTGAGGGTGTGGGTGTTCTTCAGTTTTTGCTGAGACAGCGGTGAGGATTGATGCTCCTTAGTTACTGCCCTGGGTTTAAGAAGGCTTGTCACAGACACATTAGGTTTTTACATAATGCTACTTTATAAACGGACTTTAATGTTCTTCTGAGATTTCTTCATTCTAGGAGACTGTGAAGCATGTACTGTGCATGAATACTGCATATGCTTACTGACGCTTACACAGTACATGTTTAGCATAGCTTGAAAACAATGAATGTGTGGCAGATCCTATCATTTTGAAACATGAACTTTTTAAGACTCAATAAGAACATTCCAGTCATACTTAAGAATACTTGAAAGTTACACATCAGAGATTTCCCCTTCCACATTGAGAAGCAAGCATCCACTGATAATAAATGTAGTTATCATGTTACAAACAGGACATCCACGTCTGCCTGAATAAAACGTCAAACTGAACACCTTGGAAGTAAAATACATAGATATACCACTGACCCCTCCCCCCTTCTGATGTTCAATACCCTTTTCTTGCCTCCCCTTTGCACAGACAGCTTCCTCTCTTTTGCACCAGAGTCCCATGTCCTCTGGCTTGGAAGGTAGACACCCTGTCTTTTTCTTGGAAGGGGATGTTTCTTTATGCCTTCCCTCCCCTTCATCTCATACTACATGTTCTGTTCAAGATAGAACAGGATGCTCCCACAATCATGTTAGTGACTCCCATTTGGCCCAGACAGCATTGGTTTCCTCTTCTTCTGCATTTAACCAAGGGCAATCATCACAAGTTACCTCACAGGGTGGACCTACTCACACAAAACAAGGGGTCTCTCATCTATCCACATGTGTTTACCCTTCAACTGGCATTGTGGGAGATAGCGTTTTGATCCCTTTTAGGCACATTTTTTTCTGAGGATGTGCTTTGGGTCCTGCAGGAGGCCAAGAAACCCGCTAACAGAAAATCTTATTTATCCAAATGGAAAATATTTTCTGTCTGATGTCTTTCTCATAACCTGGATTCACTTTCTTTGGAAGTTCTTTGATTCTTTCTTATTTGTGTGAATTGCATATTCTTCTGTTAAAGCCCACCTGTTAACCATTTCTGCTTGTCTGCTTGTGACCCCCCCCTCCCCTTTAGCTTCTAGATTTGAGGTAAACAAATTTCTTAAAGGCTTCCTTCATATTAGGCCTCCCAGGAAGCCTATTCCTCCTTTCTGGGACCTTAATTTTGACCTGGAAAATTGACTCAGGCTCCTTTTGAGCCTGGAGCTTCAGTTTCCTTACAACATTGTTCTTGGAAGACTGTTCTTCTTTTGGTCCTTACCTCAGCCATATTGGTGTCTGAGCTACAGACCTTATGGCTGTTAGTCCCTTTTTGGTTTTTCATAAGGACAGAGTGTCTCTGTACTAATCCTTCTTTTATGCCCAAGGTGGTTAATGAGTTGTCTCTTAATCAGTCTATTCATTTGCCAACTTTTTTCCCTTCTCCACAATCTGCTATTGAGAAGGTTCTTCACACCTTGGATTTGCATAGACAACTCGGATGTTATTTGGATAAAACTAAAGCCATTCGTAAATCTGAGAATCTTTTTGTTTCTCTTCATCTTTGGTCTTTAGGCTTGGCAGGTTCCAAGCAAACCATTTCTTCTTGGATATCTAAAGCCATTTCCTTTTGTTATTTTTTTCATGAGAAAAGCCTTTCTGCTTCTGTTAAGGCTCATTCTACCACAGCTGTGGCTTCTTCTGGAATTTTCTTCAAAGGTTTGGATACTAATTCCATTCTTGAGGCAGCTACTTGGACTTCTATGCATACTTTTACCAAACAGTATAAGCTGTGTGTGGTTTCTAGGACTAGGGCTAGGGCTAGATTTGCCAGGGCTACCCTGCATGGTTTTCTTGAGGGCTCTGCTGGGCTTTCCTCCTCCCAACTTTCTTCCCTAGCTTTTGTACTCTCCCTATTGTAAAGAATACTGCAACAGTGATATAGAAGGACATAGTACAGTGGTATAAAATCTTACCATAATAGTAGATGTCCTTCATTGTTGCAGTATTTGCTCAGTCCCTCCTCTCCCTGTTTCTTTTCACCTTCTGGATGTACATGTCCCCTCTTTTTCTCCTTAGACTGGTGTTCCACACAGGGATTTGCAGTTCCGAGGATGGTTACGTCATCTTTATGCCCTATGCTGTGTGCAGAGAGCATGTGTGTTATGTACAATGTCCCTATTACAGCCTAAAGGCTTTGGTACACTGGTCAGACATCAGGCTACCCTTAGCAGGGGATCCCTATTATAAAGAATATTGCAACATTGAAGAAAAGGATAGCAACTGTTATGGTAAGATTTTACACAACTGTACTTTCTTAAGATTGATCTCTAACAGTTCAAAATACCGTCTGGTGTCACAATGCTTTCCAAGTTCACTAAGTGTAAATAGTTCCTCACTAATTCCATACCTTCACATTGTGAAATTACTGTGTATAAGTTACTGATGTCTAAAGTGACAAATTGGAAGTTTTCTTTAACGTCTATATCTCCAAGGATTTCTACTTAATTAGGAATGAACTAGCCTTGTAAATTCAATCAGTAACTAATGTAACCAATCAATGAATATGAGTTCTGTTTCACTACCATTATCACTTTTTGGTCAGAAAGGAGGCTTGTTGATGTATGTATGAATTTTTTGGTATTCCCAAAAAAAAATTGGTAAAACAGGAATTTCCACTGCCAAAAAATCAGATAAATCTAAAGATATTCCACTGGTGTGAAATTGTTACCATCATACAGTAATACTTTCCTATAAAAAGAGACATCTTTTAAAAAAAATCTCAGTGGAATTTACATAATCCATCAAAACTAGCCCCCACCCTTGTTGGCTTTGATTGTTTTGAGTTTTTTTTTTGGTACAAATTCCATTGGAGCATTTTTCTATTCATTTGCTAAATTGCAAAATATCCTCTCTGGAGTTTTTTTTCAGAATCTTTCTAACATTCTGCTCACATTTTTTATTTCAAATTCCATCAATTTAATAAAGGATATGTACATATCTCATGCCTCTACATGTCCACCAACTTGGGGATTGTTTAAGCAGAGCAATAAAATGTTGTAGTATGCATAATGGCACTGCGATGCATCACTTTTCTTTTAGTCTCCCACAGTGATGATGATGATGATGATGATAAATTATTACTCTGTCAGCTGTGGTCTCAGGCTTGAGGTCTTAAAGGGGATAGTTTGTCTAAAGAGTAGATGCACCAGTACCAGCAGATGGCCAGTGCTGCCACTGGGGACTAAAAAAAAAGTTATGTACTTACCATAATGTTCCATCTATGTTGTCCATTTTCATTCTTCCTCAACTGAAGGGTTTGGATCTGATTCTCGGATCCGACTTGGTCATTACTAAAGCTTGTGGTAGCCAAAAAGCTCTTGAGTTTCTCCCTTACTCATAATGCACTAACCATCAGCTACCTCAGGTCTTGTTTGCCGACTTTACCAGAAAAAGGAATGTTTAACATGCATAAATATAGAAGACATAAAACTGCATGTGCTCAATAAATAAAAAAAAAACTATATCTTGAGTTCATTATAAAGGACAATGATGTCCCTCTAACAGCTCAGTTTTCCAGAAGTTTGTAAACAGAAGGGATGGAGGTTGGTGGGTGGGAAGCTAAGGAAGATTGAAAATGGACAACACAGCTGGAACGTTATGTTGAGCATGTAACTTCTTTATCCAATGTTGTCAACTTTCATTCTATCCTCAACTGATGGGACAGAGTTCCCAGCTACCTACAATCCTGGGAGGACACTAAAGAAGGATATTCCTGAGTATAGCCAAACCAAATGATGCTCTACCCCTGGAGACCAGATCCAATTTGTTATGAGTAATAAAGGTATGGGTAGTGGCGCAAGTTGCTGCTGTACATATGTCACCCATGGACACTCTGGATAGAAAGACTGAAGAAGTTGCCATGGACCTAGTTGAATGAGCTCATACCAGTTGTGGTAAGGTAATACCCATTTTTTATAGATAAATGAAATACAATCAGTTAGCCATCTGGCTAAAGTTATTTTTGCAACTGATTTACCCAATTTCAATTCTGCAAAGGAAACAAAAAAAATGGTACGTTTTTCTGATTTCTTTTGTAATATGTAGGTAAAAACAAAATTGTCTGTGAACATCCCAATAAATGTAACATGTATTCACCCATATTTGCAAAATTTGGAAATAATACTGGTAAATTAATGGACTGACTGACATTAGAGTCCGACACCACCTTGGGAAGGAAGGAGGCATTTGTTCATAGCATCTATCCCTGTGAAAGATCAAGTATGGAGGCTTTGAAGACAAGGCCTGAATTTCTGAAATTTGTCTAGTAGAGGTAATGGCTGTTAATAAAACAATTTTCCAAGTAAGATAGTTAAGCTCACATTTAGCTGCTGGTTCAAAGGGAGAATATATTAGTGCTTACAGTACTAAACTGAGATCCCATGGATGAGTAATTTCTTTAAATGGAGGTCTCAAACGAAGAGTGCCTGAAAGAAAGCTCTGCACAGTTTGAGGGAGGCTACTGAAGAACCTTCAAATCCAATGTGAAAATTTGATATTGCTGTTAACTGAACTTTAATGGTTGAGGAACTAGCCCCTTCTTTAAAAATTAAAGCTAGAAACTTGAATATATTATGTACCATAGCTGAAAAAGGTTCAACATGATTTTGTTGTGCCCAGTAAACAAATCTTTTCCATTTATTTGTATAGAGTTTTCATGTTGAACGTTTGTGGGAAGATAAATGTATATGTCGGACAGGGGAAGAGAGCATTGGTTGTCTGGCTATTAATGGAATTAGAGAAACCAGGCTGTCAGCCTGAGGTTTGAAATGTCTGGATGGATCATGCCCGTTGGGTAAGAGGAGGTCTGGAGTTGGATCCAGAATCCAAGGTTGGTGAAGTAAGTGAGACCAAAGGAGGGGAACCAAACCTGTTGAGACCAGTAAGATCAACGAGGATGACTTTGCTCTTCAACCTGGCAGCTTTCTGCAGAAATTTTGGGTTTAACGGGACTGGTGGGCAGGCATAAATTAGACTGGGGGAACAATCATGAGTTAAAGCATCCCTCGGTGATTTCCCCTGTGGGGGGATTAGGGCAAAGTAGCTGCTGCATTTGGTGTTTAGGAGAGAAGTAAAAAGATTGCAGTACAGCTGGCTCCTCATTTCTGTCATTTTCCTGTTCAGACACCACTTGTGAGGTAGAAGAATGTACCTGCTCTGTTTGTCTGCAATAACTTTGGCCTTCCCTGGAATGTGCATTGCCATGAGAAAGTGGTTGGATGAGATTGCCCACTGCCACACTCTGAGTGCTTCTTGACACAAGGGGTATGATCTGGTTCCTCCTTGTTTGTTGATGTACCAAACTACTGACATATTATCCATTTGAATCACAATCATCCCTGAAGGGAGAGCATCCTTAAAGGCTTGCAACACCAAAAGCACTGCTTTCATCTCTAGGACACTGATATACAAGTTGGCCTCTTGGAGGGATCAAATGCCTTGGACTGTTTTGCCCAGAAAGTGCTCCCCCAACCCCAACTGGGAAGCGTCCGTGGTCACTATGGCCTCGCGCTGAGTGAGAATAAACAGATGGCCTTGTAGAACTTAATCTGATTGAATCCACCACCTGAGATCTCTCTTGCATGTCTGAGTGATCCGTATCTGAGTTGACATGGGTTGATAAAGTATTGACCATTGTGTTGATAGCATTCATTGGAGAATCGTCATATAAAATATGACTAGAGGTACTAAGGTTATGGCCAGCGACATTGATCCTAAAGCTTGAAGGACCAAGTGGGCTGAAATCTTGGTACTGCAGATTATTTTTCTGACTTGATCTGATAGTTAATACTTTTGAGGGGGGCAGTGAAGCTATCATTGACTTTGAGTTGAAAACTGGTCCTATGAATTCCAAGTTTTGAGTTGGTTCTAGTTGAGACGTGTCATAGTTTATGGTTATTCCCAGATGAGAACAAGTCTGGAGAACCTGATTTCTTGCCCTTATCAATTGATGCCTGGTTCGAGCAGTGATGAGCCAGTCATCTAGACAAGGAAACTCCAAGAATGCCTGCAGTCTCAAGTAAGCTGCTACTACTGCCATGCATTTGGTGAACTCCCTGGAGGCTGTGGTGAGACCAAAGGGCAGAGCTTTGAACAAGGAGTGGCTGGCTCCCAGTCAGAAGCATAAAGCCCTTCTGAATTGTCTGTTCATCTTCATGTGATAGTATACATCCTGAAGGTCTATCAAGCATATCTAGTCATCCTTGCTCAGGAAAGGAAGAATGTACTGAACCGTGACCATCCAAAACTTGGTATGTTGAACTGAGTTGTTCAAGTTGCTGAGATCCAAAATTGATCTCCAGTCCCCTGGTTTTCTTTGGCACTAAAAAGAATTAAGTTCCAGATTCTATTTGGTCTGGTGGGACCTCTTGATCACTCTTTTATCTAGCAGCTTTTGTATTTGAATTGCTGCTTCTTCCCTTTAACTAGGTGGAATGTCAGGAATTTTTATTGATATTGGAGGCAGAAGGGAAGGGTATTATATAGCCTCTGGATATAATCCTCTGCACCCAAGTATCTTTTGTTATGTCTAGTCAAGCTCTCTGGTGCAGGGATAATTGACCCCTGATTGCCTCCAGAGGTGTGCAATCGGGCCTTCTTTCAGGAGTGCTGGTAGGGTCAGCGTCAAAGGCAGCATTGACGAACAAAGACTTGAAGGGCTCTGTGAAATCACATAAGTGCATCCAGGCATGTCTCCTGATGGAAATGCCTGAACCTGCTGCCTTGATGCTCTTCGGCTACGATGATTGGACCTCTGCAGAAATGGATCCTGAAATGGTATTTGAAAATTCCTTGATCACATCCTTCTGTAACCTAGTAAAATGTGCCAGATAGTTTAGCAACCTTAGAGTGAAAGTGGCTGAAGCATAGATGCACTTCACAAACCTGTCGGTCACCCTATACTGCCTGTATGAACAGCCAAATTCTGTTTGGCAAGTTCCTTTTTGGTGGCCACTATCATGGTCATGGCATCAACGAGCATTCCTTTAGCCCAAAACTCTTTCCCTGAAAGTGGTGCAAAAATCTTGCCTGGTCTTCTGGGTATGGGTTCAGCTGTATCAGGTTTCTTCCATACCCACCGAGAGACCAAGTCAATGAGCTCATTGACATGTGGAGGAACCCAGGAGGTAGACAGGCCATCACCTCTCTGTTTTAGGATCTCAGTGATGTCTCCAAATGAGATGACTTTTGGAGGTGATCGTGGGGACACTTCACCTTCATCAAAGTGCGTATCCTCCATGACTAACGTTTGTGAAGAGTCCAAGTGCTTCTCCTTGCACTTCTTCTTCCTAGGGTCCCTCAGTGGGGTGTTCTGGGGAGGTATCAGAAGAAACTGTAATACCTTGCTGGGAATCCTGGAAATCTTGGACTGGCTGTCTCTGTGGTAAAGACTGATGAGGCTCTAAGCACAGAGACATCAGGGTAGAAGGATGAGGATCTGGGGGGGTTAGATACGCCCATCCTGTCGGAGCAGAGAACACCTTCTGAAAAATCTCGAAGGCTGAGTGTCCCAGAGAGAGACAAGACCTGGTGGTGAGTAGACAAGGTTCTGGACAACTTTCCTCTCCTGCTCCAAAGGCAATCTTACTGAGGAGGAAGATGGAGCTGAGCTATCCAGTGCCAAGGCTCTGATGGGCATAGATGGCTCTAACAACTTCGATTGCTTTTTTTTGTCAGATCTGAGAGAGTCAGATCCATCACTTTTTTCTTCCTTGGATTTGAGGGTGAAGAACTTTGGGATCTTTAGGGATCCAACTTAGGCCTTTTTCTAGACGGCTCTGAAACTAAGGTGGATGAGGTAGAAGGCCTTAGAGATGAAGGCTTAATTTCTTTTGTTTTCATTTTAGGAATTGAGCACCAGATATCACTTCTCCAAATGAGGAAGGTAACAATCCTTTTAATATGAGCTTATTGTTTTCTCTCTACTAGGGCCCTAGAACTGAAATTATGTCAGATTGAACAATCCTCTTACAGATGTTGTGGCCCTAGGCAATAAATAAATAGTGTGTAGGCATCTAACAGAGGTAGCTTGTGCCCACACTTGACACACTTCTTAAACCCAGTGGGCCTTTTTCTGCCATTATACTATCAACAATAAAACTGAAAGATTAAGTAAGACATTTTATATATATATATATATATATATATATATATATATATATATATATATATATTTATTTACATATGGATCTACTTCGAAATGCCGAAATTCCAGAATGCCGACAGCCATATGATCGACATTCAGAATCTCGACATTTCAAGTACATCCATAGGAAGGAAAATAAAATTTCCTTTAAACTGCTACACCCCCCCTGCACCCCCCCCCCCGTTACTTTAATATACCAACTCCAAGATCGCACTACAGTGCAGGAATGGAAATCTTTCCATTCCGCACTATGGTGAAATGCCGGTTTCACATTGTCGGTATTCCGAATGTCGGCCATATGGGTGTCGGCATTCTGGAATTTCAGCATTGTGAATGGGACCCATATATATATATATATATATATATATATATATATATATATATATATATACTTGCTTGTACAGTTTCAGTACTTCGAAATCCACTTGGTCAAGACCAGTTGTTCGAAGTACCAAAACTTTGAAAATGAAGTACAGAGATCACAATATAGAGCAGAATGGGAATATTCCCTTTTCCTCACTGTAGTGAGATCTCGGAGTTGGTATATTTAAGTAGGGGGCACAACCCCCCACATGGGGGGATGCAGGGGAGCTTGCTCGTTTTCTGTGTTTTATTTTTTTTTCAGTCAGCTGATCCAGCGACTAGGCTTCAGCAAAAGTGCACTTTCGTTGAAATGCACTTTCACTGAAGTGGGCATCTACTTTGTTCGATGTGAGAAGATAAACAGCACAAAAAGCCCCTCTTAAGGAAGCCTTATTAAACCAGCAAAATACAAACAAAATAGGCTTCCACCAAAGCAGGAGAAATCTTTAAAAGCCCCAGTCTTTAATAAAACACATAAAAACACGAACTGATGATGAACTGCAGGTCAGATGGGATAAGCGCTTTCAGTTAAAAAGCCTTCATCAGATCCTGTTACACTGACCTGATACAATACTATTTAAATAAAATTCACAAACTTCCAGCCAATAAAAGCGATCTTTAGTAAACACACCTTCATTGGGCCATGATGTCACTTCCTATTCAAGTTTTTGTCTTTTAGCATGGGTTTAATAGGAACTACTTGATTAAGTCCTGGCGGCTGACTGGCTATAAATTCATGATCCACTTAATTTCTTCCTTTTCGATTTTATTAAAAAAATCTCTTCCACGTAAGTTGGGGTGTATACATGAGATTACCATAAAAGAGAACAGATGCCCTGAGTTCTCTTGCACATGAACAGAAAGAACATTTGTTTCTATTTTATTTTTGATATCTAATTGATGACGAAGTATCAGTTTTTTAAATTTCCTATTCGTTTTTCCTACATAGTAATTTGTTTGTTCGATGTAATGTATTTTTGAACAAAGTAGATCCACATATATATATATATATATATATGTATATATATATATATATATATATATATATATATATATGTATATATATATACACACACACACACACACACACACACACACACACACACACACACACACACACACACACACACACAGAGAGCAAAGACAGGGAAAAAAAGACTACATGAAAGTGTAGAAAGGAAAGTATAGAATTATAGCTACTGACATCTGGAAGACAGAACAAGGAAAAGGGAAATTACCAACTATGGTAACTGAAGAACTACAAAGTCATAAAAGGGTAGGGGTTAAAAAAGTAAGAAAGGATACTACAATATAAGAAAATATTAGGCTTTAGGAGATTTTTAAATATAAAAACTATCACTTATCTGTGAAAGCTCGATAGAAAAGCTGATCATGTCTTTTCGCAAAAAGTGGCAAATAAGATCTGAGGTAGTTTACTGTTGGTGCATTATGGGTAAGGGAGAAGCTTGAGAGCTTTTTGGTTACCATGAGCTTTAGTAACAGCTGAGTCAGCTCCAAGAATTGAATACAACCCATCAATTGAAGAAGAATGAAAATTGACAACATTAGATAAAATGATTTAAAGGATGGCACTACCATTAAGTGGGCAAAGTGAAGAGAAACCTCTTATGAAAACTCCTAAATGAATAAAGATCAAATGATAAGGTAAGAACATTTCCTGCAGTGCTAAGATAGTAACTAGAGTTAACTCTGCTTTTCCAGTCCACAATAGCCATAATGGGCAACAAGGTCAGCCTTAGGTCATTTGGACCTATTTGGCCAAGTACGGCCCCACTCCCTAAGGGGGCTCTACACTAAGCTATGACTGGGACATTATGCCTTATGTCACCCTGATATTTGCATTAAGGACACTACAGCAAAGTACAAGACATTTTCCTGTTGTAGTCATACTCCCATAACGGTTACAAGTTTTGTTAGTGGAGCTGACATTTCCCATTGTGCACTGCACTAGTGGCTATTGCAGAATTTAGTAGTGACAGCTTCACTTCTCCTATATGGCTTACAGTGTTAGCTGCTTACACAACCACACTGGTCACTTGCTGTTGCTGAGTGCTCAACAGCAAAGCTGGATCATGGTTAAAGAGGCACTAGGCAGGGAAATGGATTGGGGCCCCCATACACAACACTCCCCACCCCCCAAGTCATTCCAGTATCCCATTACTTAGCTTACCATAAACAATTCTGAAACCTCTCAGTGTGAGTACTATTTTCTGCTTTACTTCTACAATGATTAGAGATATTTGGATTTAGTTTAAAACTTTTATTTCAAATTTTATAGAACAAACACTAATAGACATTTTCTAAATAAAACAATACAATGGATGGGAGATCGCAGATACACCCCAGGGGTTACCTCAGTGTCAATGCTTGACAGAGGCAAAATAAAAATGGGGGCATAGTTTCCAAAACTAAAGGGGTGGCATAAAACAAAATATATGCTAGGCTTATAAATGCCCTCGGGCAGATAGCCTAGTATGAACCTATGAACCTATGAACCTATGAACAATCTCACAAGGAAAACAGACTTAGCACTAATAGTAAAATTCTCTGACCTTGAAACTCACATTCATTGAAACATCACTGAAACCTACATTCAAAGAAAATGCTTCTAGCTAATGGAAGATAAAGTTTACCTTTGGGCTGTTTTCAAACCATAGGCCCTTTGCATACATTTTAGGACCATGCATATCTGTTTGTGTGGTTTCACTTAATAATCTCGAAATGCTGAAATCTCGAATTTCAGCATTTCGAGACCATGAAGCTGAAACTTCAGAATGCCGAAAGTGCATAAGAGCGAATTTGAATATGTCGAATCTGTGCTTATGCATCTCCGGTACATTACGTGAAGTGTCTGTTTGGGATGGTGTTCGGAATGTCAGGTAAGTGAGTGTATGTGAGCATTTTTCTGACTTGTACGTGTGGGTTAGGTTAGGGAGTTGTAAGTTGAGATGTGAGTGTTGGATGTGTTGGTGTTTGTGTATGTGTGATGTGTATTTGTGTGTGTGATTTTATTTTTCTTCGTTATGTGTGATCTCGGAGTTGGTATACATAAGTAGGGGGGGGGATTATGTGGTTTGTGTGGTGTGGGTAGAATGCTTTGTGTGTTGTGTGGTGTATGGTGTATGTATGTACGTGATTGTGGGTTTTGGGATTGTGAATGGTTCAGCTTTATAGTTTCGAAATACTGAAATTCAAGATTTCAGTATTTCGAGATTATGAAGTGGAACCGTTTGTGTTCTTTGATTCACCTACCTCACTGTATTAAATTATATTCCTTGCATAATACAGCCCCGCTTGTTAGAGTGTGCTTTACATTTGTAGCTCCAGTAAGCAATGAAATAAAATGTATGAACCAATAATGACAAAACTGCCAGTTTCAGAACATTTCAACCATAAAAACCCACTCAAACTTGTCATTACAATCCACCAATATCAGTCAATATGCACAATCTCTGCAGAAGTAAGAGTCATCTGAATAATTCCACATTAAAGAAATCTGTAACTAATGAAAAGGTTGGTGCTAGCAAACAACTTTATATTTCAGTGTTTCATCTACAAATTCAGTGCCTGCTGCCCTTGAAGAATTAATTCCCTGTTACATAAAAATAAAAAAATGGTAAGCTGGTAATATTGCAATAGGGAATGGATGGCAAGCCAACAACAGGTTCGTAGTTACTAGGCATCTCATCCAAAAGAGGACATACTAAGGACTGCAGCATGCCAACCCCCCTTAAAGTACAACATAGTATCAGTAATCCATCTATATGCTGTGGACTGCAGCTCACAGCCTTCTGTATCAAAAGCAAGTATGCTACCTGTTATACATCTGCAACAACTGGAAAGGCCACTGAAATACCTCACTAAAAGAATCACAGGCCTAAAGCAGATGCCCTACGCTGACCGTCTAAAAAAACTCCACCTATACTCTGTCGCATATCATCTACTCAGAGGTGATCTCTACTTAACATACAAGGCCATGTCAAACCAAGAGCTGTTGGACATGCTACACTTAAAGAAATCCCAATCCCTCAGAGCCACATGCTCCAGGGATCTAAACCTTGTCATCACAATAAACAAAACATGCTGGAGGGATAGGCTCCTGACCCATAGACTCCCCAGACTCTGGAATAGACTGCCCATACATGTCAAGCACAGCACCTCCTTGGCCCTCTTCAAAAGGAACCTTGATTATTGGATGGGAGATAGGAAAGTCACCCCCAGGGATCACATCAGTTGCCCTGCTAGACAGGGGTCCAGGGAAGTAAATAGTGTGGGAAGAAATAGCCAGGGAATTGTTAGGCTATAGCCTAGTACCAACCTATGAACCTATGAACTACTAACAATGCTTTTAAATTTATTAGCACAACAGTGACGACTATTTGCTAAACAAAATAGCTGCATATTGTTAACAGACTTAGCATGAGCACCAGCAAACTTCTCTTCCCTTGAAGATCACAATGCCTTGAAAATGCACTGAAACTCAATCACTTGAAAATGCACTAAAGCTCAATCACTTGAAAATGCACTGAAAGTCATGTTTTTGAGCAGCTTAGTGGTTGGTGTACAGGGTCCAGACTCTTATCTCCTATAACTAAGATACCTGTCATCCCTAATTAGGGTATTTTACATACACAAACACCTTACCTCCATCTCTGGAAGAAGCAGGTCCCAGCAAACGTGTTTATTGTATAAATTCCATCTGCGCTCATAAGAAGCAGCAGTTTTTCTTGTATTTAAATTCTGTGCATGGAATGCGGAAAGAAAGAAGCAAGCAATAGGATGACAATGCATGCAAGGACGGAAAGGAAAAAACAAACAATGTGATGACAATACATGCAAGGACGCATGGATGCAAAGGGCATTCTTAAAGAATACCCTTAAAAACACATACAATTTTTCTTTTTTATTTTAAAAGTAAATGTGACACCCTCCCAACCACTGGGGGCTCCCTTCCAGCCAGTGGACCCTGGGTGACTGCCTAGGTCACCTAGTACTGGATCTGGCTCTGCTCAACAGGGTTATCAACATCAAACTAGTTAGATTAACCATCTATGAACTGTTCCAGTTACTAAGAAAGGAACAGGCTTAATCTGATGACTGATAGAGAAGTAGTCTTTTCTTTTGCTGCCATGGGTTTTATGATTGGTTTCTAATAAGTACAATTACAAGTAATGAATTTGTAGTAGTCTCAGACAATATAAAACAACCACTAATACGCATACAAAAAAGAGATACTGTGATGGGCTGTAACGTTTACTCACAAGATTTGTGACAGAATGTTACCAATTCAACAATATGAGAGAGACTGCAGTCACAGATAGGAGCAAAATAATACCAGGAAAGGGAAACTTGAGGTGTGTGTGCTGAGTGATGGAAGTACGGTTGCCAGCTGTCCAGTTTTTGACCGGACTGTCCAGTTTTCTGACAAATTGTCCAGTTACAAATTTCATTCAAAACCGGACACATGAAGTCCGGGTTTTGTGCCACTGTAAACTCTTGTGACAAAATTAAAATTACACTTAAAATCAAAGTACTGTAATTAAAAAAAAATCACATTACGTATCATAATTCATTTTGAAACAATGAACCCCAATGCACATAATGTTTTTGCGGTTTAGCAGCGTGTACGAGAAAGTAATGATATATATGTAGCAGATGTAAATAATACTATGGGATTTCAAAAGCAAGAGGGTAACAGCAGTATACATAATATTTCCTGTGAAAATTATCTTAACTGTTGGTTGACTGCTGTAACAGATTTTCAATTGCTCATGGCTCATTGCTCTTGCCAATTTGGTAATCTATTGGTTGAGTCTTATTGCGTTCAGCTTAGCGACTGCTGCTGCAGGAACCAATCGATTTACCAGCATTTCTGGGGTACTCTGACAGATCCAGGAAGGTATACAGGCTGTGTTAGAAAGTTGGGCAGTATTGCAGGTGAGTGATAGTTAACACCAGTTTGATTTTCCAAGAGTAAGTCAATCAACTGTTTGAAAATTCGTAGTACTAAGGAAGATAAAACTGAACAGTTCACATGTGTGCTATTTTCTCTTTTTAGCTGCAAGGAAAGTATGACTACACATGGCTTCCTACAATATGTCACATCTTGGCATTTATATCTGTTGAGTTAGTCTATGGATTTTCTCAATCATTTTGTCATTATTCTGATGTGGTACTGCTTGTGTATGAAATTTGCTATGAACTAAATGAATACCTGGGATTAGACAGTAGTGTGGTGGGACTGGATGGTTATGTAGTGGAGGGTAAGTTCATTCCTTATTAATAACACTAGTAAAAATGCTTACAAAAAGATCATTACGAAGCTTGGAGTACTGTGCTCTAGTCAGGATTTTAAAGGTGGATTATGCTCAAAAAGAGTGTTCCGACAGAAGAGACTGGAATCTAGCAATGAAGAGGATGATTGCAAGACGTGTCAGTCAAGTGAAGAAGATACAGTGGAGGAAAGTGAGGTAGGGCCTGCTGGATATAGCCAGCTGCATCAGTGAAGAGGACTGTCATGTAGTTCCAAACCTAAGTAACAGCATGTTGCATCTGCTAGCGGAGGTAACTATGTGAAGGAGAGAGAGAGGAGGAAGACCATGGTTCAGGTTTTGGCAGTGAGACAGCACCCTCTGATGAGAAAAGACATTTAGAAGTGGACTTGCTGAGGTTTGATGATGAAAGAGGAGGTACTTAATTTTGTTTGTTTTTGCAGACAAAAAAAATAAATGTAAACTAAATCATGAAAGAGTACACCAGAAAATACAGCTTTTCATTTTGATGTGCAGACAAGGGTGTATTCAGAAGTTTCCATTTTGTACTTACAATCTCATAGTGTCCCCATTACTTTTTTTTGCATTTAAAATGTACACATTTCGTCAGATCTTCCTCAGTGTGGGTGCATAATTTTCAGGTAGAAGCATTCTACAACTATAACAAAGGTTGTCTTTAGAGTAATAGTTGTATTTCTGAAAAGGTTATGCACAAATAGTTTAGAAATATTCTTACATCAGTAGTACATATTTGTATAAGCAATATTCATAAATATAATGGACACAGTTGAGTACAGAGAGCATGCAAGTTGAGTACAAAGAGTATGCCAGGCTATGTCCTTGCATGCAGTAGCAGTACTACTACCATAGCTACATATATGCATAATGCAAAGCTCTCCTTTTGAAAAACTGGAGTTGGCATACTGGCATGGTGGTTCAAAGTGTCATGGTTGAAAAAGACTGGCAATAAACTTGATAACAAATAATACCTGACTTGATTGACTTGCGGTGATACAGGGTACTGGCTTACAGGGGGCAGGCATTTTATAAGTAAAGTGTGTAAGTGAAAGTTAAGTGAGTTTCACTATAGGTGCTGCGTACTTGTGGTACCCAGGTATAAATAGTCTTTGTGAATGGCTTTACTATTTCCCAAAGGATCTTCTCAATTCTGCCTTGCGTGTCACCAACCCTTAACTAATATAATCTTGTTCTGGGTTTTTTATCTTTTATGGGGAAGGGGATCCATGTTAGGCATGCCCTAATCATGATGCTTCAAACAGTGTGACTAGCAAATATGTTGCTTGCACAGTGTCTCGTTGTTCACTTTGCTTTGTTTAGCAAATGTGTATCAGTGGTTTGTGCTATAAAATTTGAAATAAATGTTTTAAATTAAATCCAAATATCTGTAATCACTGTAGAAGTAAAGCAGACCCGCGGTGGTGGTGCTGCGATAGCGTTGTCGCCTCACAGTAAGACGCTGTCCGGTTCGATTCTCAGCTAGAGCGTCTTCTGCGTGGAGACATGCATGAATGGGCGTACCTTCGTTGAAGGTTGTACGTCAGGGCTGGTAACTCGGCACGTAAAAATCAACTACCAATCATTATCGGATCGGAGTTCCACTGTGGTGACCCCTAACCGGGAAAAGCCAAAAGACACAAATAAACTGTAGAAGTAAAGCAGAAGACAGTATGCACACTGAGAGTTTTGAACAGTGTTTATGGCAATTGGGGAGAGATCGGCTGAAAGCAGGCATCCGGAACAAAAAAATAGGGTGTTCCCATCAGCTGATGTCACAGAATGGGCGGAGCATGGATGGGACAGGGGGTGGGAATAGGTGGAGTTATGGGTGATGCGAGGGGTGTGACCTTAGTCTGGTTTTAGCCACAAAGAAAGCTGGCAGCCCTAGATGGGAGGCAGACATAGAAAGAGAAAAAATGATTAAGTTAGCTGAAAGTGGAAGACAGTAACAGAAACAGTTTGACTCATAAACGTACTTTAGGGTTAACATTGCTTCAGACTCACATACAAAACAAGAGGAAAGCAGAAACTTAAAGCTAGAAATAACTGGACTGGATTGGGGAGGGATTTGGGGGGTAAGTACAGTATAGAAAGCTGAACAAATTTAGCAGGTGCCACATATTCAATTTAAATCCATGTAGGTTACCTTAAGGCATTATGATTTTCCTACCGCTTGCCAAAATGTGATTATTACTGAATACTTTAAAGTACCCCACATGTAATCCTTACTGTTGCCCTTGTGACCTTAATTTTGACTGAAAAAGAATTCATGTATTTATCCACTTGCCCAGTTTAACAAATAATTAAGTAAATAAAAATAAACATTCAGAAATAGTTACAAGTGAGGTGATGTGTTAACAATGTAGCTTCTAAGGAAATGCATGAATTATTACTATTTTTCTTATTATCATTATTATTTTTGAACATTCTGAGGAAATTCAACAATTGTACATGGTATTGTGTTAAAACAAGGTATCAAAAGTTCATGAGTAAGGAGCTCCAACCATTCAGAGCAAGTGATGAATCTTGCAGCACCTCTCAAAGATACTGGAGTCTATAGAGTACTTAAATTACAAATATATATATATATATATATATATATATATATATATATATATATATATCAAATGTATTTAATTATGTAAAGTTTGGTAATTAAAATAGAGCACTGATCTACCTAGACCATTTTCAGGAGTAGCAGAGCAGAAATACAACTGAAAAACAATAAACTTCATTAAGTATCAAAACAAGAATAGTAATGTAAGAGGATGTATGCCCAGAAGTATGTCAGGAAATACATAGCATAAATGAACACAATCATAAGTAGATGTCATACAAAAATTTGATCAGTGATAAGAGTACATATGCACTGTCATAATATCATTAAGCATAATGTTTCTACAGGGAAAATAACATACAAAGAACAAATTATTCTCTATGTGCTGTTGGGTGTGGTATGTAAAGGGCAGTAAAGCATGACTCAAAATAAATGGAAGAATGGAAAGGAGGAAGACAGAAAAGAGATAAAAAAGAAAAGAAGTGCAGGTGAAGAGACAAATGGGAAGAATGCAGCTATCTTCCATATAGGTTCAGGAGATCTAAGCAGTATTACAGAAGATTGTGAACATGTTTACTGGTAAGCCAGGGCACACCAACCTGATGAAGCACTATGCAGACACAGAGGCTCTGTGTAAACAGGCCCCTATTCTGTGTGTCTGATTTAGTGAAACAGATCATGAGAGCTGAGATAGGAAATACAGGAAATGTTGGATTGGGGAAATCCAGAAGTCCAGTAATGTACTTCGATTTTAACATGACTTGTGTCAAAATATAATCTAATATATAAATAAATAAAATAATAAATAAATAAATAAATAAATAAATAAATAAATAAATAAATTGTTTATTTTAATACACAGTAGTAACATATATTCCTATTACCTAATCTGAAATAGTCTTAAATCCTGGAAGGCAGTATGGAGGGAGGGTTGGACTGATGAGGGCCCCCATCAAAATGGTCCAAATTGAGCCCCACAAAAGCTAAGTCCAGTAATTTACTTCGATTTTAACATGACTTGTGTCAAAATATAATCTAATATATAAATAAATAAATAAATTGTTTATTTTAATACACAGTAGTAACATATATTCCTATTACCTAATCTGAAATAGTCTTAAATCCTGGAAGGCAGTATGGAGGGAGGGTTGAACTGAGCCCCCATCAAAATGGTCCAAATTGAGCCCCACAAAAGCTAAGGCTGGCCTTGAGGGACAATGTGTACTGCATAGGGTTCTGGTATGGCAGCCATTTTAGCTCTTCCTAGATGGCAGCAAATCAAAATTTATATCCCTTCTAGGTTTAGCAGGATATATTATATTTTTATATGGCTAAATTTGTGTACATAATATATTGTTTATTACACAAATTGTAATCAGTATCATTGATGCTGTTGGGTCAGCAAAGCTACCATGAAAAGAGAAAGAAATATCTTTCATATTATCTGTAAGAATAAGACAGACAGACATGCCAGAATAGAGGGCAGGATCAAAGCCCATACAAAGGTGTAGTGATCCTGTTAAAGTACGGTTGAGGGTTAGTGAATGATAGCTTGTTGTATAAATAGTCAGGGGAAATTTTTTTAGGAAACATGCATAATCCAAATGTGAATGAATCACAATTATTTAATTATTATTATTGTTATTACTGTTATTATTGTTATTATTATTATTATTGTTATTATTATTATTATAATTATTATTACTACTACTACTATCAGGGATTTTTGGCAGGGGTGTGTAATTTGTCTATACAATATTATATGGTTATTTGTAGTTAGATTAGGAGAACAGTACTTTTTATGAAGTTAATTGGTTATTTAGATCAGAGTCACATCCTAAATAGAAAAGGGAAAGGCTGTTTTTTCGGCGTGAATAAACAGCAGCAAAGAATAAGGTCAGAAACCTGCCTGTTAGATCAAAAGGACTTACATATGGTATGAAAAAAAAAAAAAAAAAAAAAAAAAAAAAAAATTCATCTGCTTTTACTGTACTTGTGTTTCTACCTACTTCTTTTTACTTTTGCATCATCTTAAAATACTCAATTGTATTTATTACTGCTTGGTGTAACTCATTCTAAGCCTTTTGGTTTAAACACTTGGGCTTCGGACCAGTTAGTTGTTTTGCATCGAGAGGGTTTGTGGTCTACACTGTTGTGGCAGAACAGGTAGCTTACATCCTTCTAGGTTGAGAACTGCTGATTGAGGGCTCAGTGTCTGTTATTCTAAAAGTGTATTAATTCTGGTTTAAGCACTTGGGCTTTCAAGCCAGTTATTTTACATTAAGAGGGTTCGTGGTCTGCACTCTTGTGGGAGGAGAGGCTGGACTCTGCCCTTCTGAGCTGGGAATTTCTGGTTAAAGGCTTATAGTGCATGCATATCTGAACTGTTTCTTACTGAAGTTGGTGCCTTGTTTGCTGTGGCATAGACTGGATTCGGGCCTGCTGGATCTAGCTTTGTTTGTGTAACTTGAGCACTAATCCAGACATTCTCTAAAGTATTCAATGGTATTTATTACTGCTTGGTTGTAACTTGATTAAAGTGTAGCTATCATTCAAGTCTTTTCGATTAAGCACTTGGGCTTCAGACCAGTTGTTTTACATTAGGAAGGTTTGTGGCAAGCACTGTGGTGGCAGGACAGGTAGCTTTCATCCTTCTAAGTTGGGAACTGCTGATTGAGAGCCCAGTGTCCAAGTGTATTAGTTCTGGTTTAGGCACTTGGGCTTCAGGCCAGTTATTTTACATTAAGAAGGTTTGTGGTCTGCACTCTTGTGGGAGAAGAGGCTGGACTCTGCCCTTCTGAGCTGGGAATTTCTGGTTAAAGGTTTATAGTGCCTGAATATTTGAACTGTATCTTACTGAAATTGGTACACCTTGTTTGCTCTAGCATAGACTAGATCCAGGCCTGCTGAATCTAGCTTTGTTTATATGCTTGTTGTTTGTTTGCTTGTTATTTCCTGGAAGCTAATTCCACCTAATACGCAACGCCTCAGCTCCTGTGGATCACTAGTGATATCTGCATTGCTTACTGTACTTATTTCCTTGTTTCACTTGAAAGAAAGTTACTGTTTGTCGCTTTTGCATTTAGTTACTTGTAACACATTGCACTCAAGTTACCTGGCACTTGCTCACTAAAGCAATTATATAAGTCAGCACTAAAAATTAAAAGCACTACACCCTCACTCCCCACTGGCCCTTGTTTTCAATTAAGGATTTCCCAATATTATTCTAGCATGTCCAAAGGTCAGTTGTCAATCTCCTCTGCGGTCCAGCTGGTGAATCTGGGAATCTTGAGGCAATGTTATAACTGCCTCATGTACACAGACAACCCTCTCCTCCTCCCACATAACACAAATACTTGTGAGATGCAGCTATTTAGCCAAACTGGAGGCTGAGCTCTCTCAACTCAGGACTGGCAAGACCAGACAGGAGGAGAAGGCAACTACACACACCACAAAACCAGCCTCACATAATGCTACCACTCCACTGAATCAAACACATAAACACACAAAGACATACTCGGAGGCTCTGAGTAAAAATTTACCTAAACAGCAGAGGCCTCCAAAGCAGACACCCAAACAACTGCTACCTCAAGACACCCCACAAGCAACACATAAACCACAAAAGCAGTGTGCAAAGCAGTCACAGCCCTTAAGGCCAAATACAACACAAAACATACTTGTCATAGGTGACTCCATAGTCAGACACACTGACGTCCCACTCACCAGGCTGAACAAGGAGAGGGTCACAGTAAGCTGCCTATCGGGCGCTAGAATCCGCCACATAACACAAGCACTCGGGTCACTCCACGGCAAGTACAAATATGACACAGTCATTGTCCATGCTGGTGTGAACGACCTGAGACGCACCTCCCTGGACTACATGAAAAGAGACATAGAGGAGCTCTCTGATTATGTAGCCCAGGCAGGTATGACCCTAACCCTGAGCAGTATCCTTCCTTCACCAAGAATGATGCCACAATATAGAGACAAGATGATCAGCTTTAACAATTGGCTTAATGTCTGGTGTCATTCAAAGGGGATCCAGTGTCTGTCTGCCTGGGATGACATGCTTGACAAGCCACGCTGCTCGCAAGGGACGGCTTGCACCTGTCACCCTGGGATTCCGGATATTGGCTAAGGCTCTTGCCACCCCATAGTGCCTTTTTAGGCAAGGCTCAAATTCTAAACCTACCACCCTAGAAAACAAAAATGGGAAGAAACTGAGGGTAATGCTGCTCAATGCCAGAAGTCTAAATCTCAAAATGCACGCACTCGAGGCCCTTCTCAGTATGGAGAACATCGATGTCTGTGCTGTAACTGAAACCTGGTTCAAGGCTCCTGAGAGCACCCCGGCACTATTAGGTTTTACCTCATATCATGCTCCGCCCCAAAACCCGGACCACACCACAAAAGGAGGGGTGTATCCATATTCATAAAGGATACCCACACCTCCAGGTTGGTGGCAATGCACGAAGCTTCGAAACCATCCAGGTGCAACTAACCATAGGCAAAACTGCTCTACAAATTGTAGCATGCTACAGGCCACCCTCTCAAACTCAGGAACCCCACACAGCCTTCCTGAAGACACTGGAGGGTATATATGTATCTCCAAACACCATCATATTGGGTGACTTCAACTACCCGAATATAGACTGGGAACATTACTCAAGCCCTAACTTTCTAGCCCAACGGTTCCTGGAGTTCATAAATTCAAATGCCATGGAACAGCTAGTCACTGTTCCCACAAGAGGAGAAAATATACTAGATCTCATTGTCACAAACATGGGGACAAAATGCTCCACACCGGAAGTTTATCCCTCATTGGTGAGATCTGATCATAAACTAATCTCACTGGAAATCCACATCCCGCCCCCACCCCAAACAAAAAAGACCATAGTGAAGAACTTCCCAGATATGCTCAGAATTAGTCCAAAATGATACAAAAATCACTGAACCCACAGACATTGCCAACATACTGGCAGACAGGTTCAGTGCAAACTTCACCCTCTCCCTAAAGGAGAGATAACTATCCCAGCCGAGTGTAGCCTCCCGGACATCTCAAATGTGCAGGTGAAAGCTGCTCTCTCTAAAGCTAAAAACACAGCATCAATGGGACCGGATGGTGTCCCCGGCTGTGTGCTACACGAGCTAAATGAGGAATTAAACCCGCACATAAGGCAGCTGTTTAATCTCAGCCTTACCACAGGATACGTGCCCAAGGAGTGGCGACGGCAACTGTGGTCCCACTCCACAAAGGCGGCGCCCACGGACCCTGGTAATTACCGCCCCATAAGCTTAACAAGTCTAGTCTGCAAAGCTATGGAGAGGATCATAATGGAGCTCATAAACAAAGATATAGGGGACTTGCTGACATTGGACCCGACCCAGTTTGGCTTTGTCAAGGGAAGATCATGCCTTTTGAACTTGGTTGACTTGGTTGACTTCTTCGAAACAGTCACCAAGGCCATTGATGAGGGAAAGGCAGTCCATACAGCCTACCTTGACCTTGCAAAGGCTTTCGACACAATACCCCACTCGGGTATTGTAGAAAAACTTACCAGCTTAAATGTAAACCCATATGTCACAAGATGGGTTGCAAACTGGCTTAAGGACAGAACCCACAGGGTTAGAGTTGCTGGCGCTGTGTCAGACTCCAAGCCAGTCACAAGTGGTGTCCCACAGGGCTCAGTCCTTGGCCCCCTATTGTTTGGCATCTACTTCTCAGAAGTACAGGCCAACATGGGAGGACTTTGGCTGACAAAGTTTGCAGACGACTGCAAACTGGGCGCCATTGTGGAAAGTGCATCGGACACGGATATCCTTCAGAAGGGACTCACGGAAACAGATAGCTGGTGCCAGAGCCATGGCCTGAAGTTAAACGCCAAAAAATGTATAGTCATACCCTTCGGGAAAACAAGGTAACCCCAAGCTACCATATAGGTGGCAATCCACTAAGCACAGAAGAGGTTATCAGGGACCTGGGGACCCAGGTTGACAGTGGCCTTTCTTTTGACACTCACGTTGCTAAAGTGGTTAGAAAGACCTTCTACATTGCCCACCTGATCATGAAGGGATTCACATCCAGATCTAGTGAGGTCATTGTTCCCCTGTACTCTTCACTTATCAGACCAATGATCGAGTACAATGCCCCATTCGGGATGTATCTCACCCGACATCTGCAGCAATTGGAGAGACCCCAAAAGTTCCTCACCAAAAGGATAAAGGGACTCCAAAATCTGTCATATGCTGCCAGATTGAAGAAACTCCAGCTCTATTCAGTCACATACCGTCTGCTCAGAGGTGACATGTGGAACAAAAACGTTGCGAGGAAAAAAACTGCTGAAATGTTACAATACTGTGCTATCTTCTCTCCCAACAGATGAGGAAACACAGTATTGTACGACCACCAGAACGTTTATTAGAAACAATAGTGCATAAAATTGCAATATTTCTTCAGAAGCCTTTAATGTATTAGGTGAAAGCGCTTAACTCAAATGATTTTTTTGTATTGCAATTTTATGCACTATTGTTTCTAATAAACGTTCTGGTGGTCGTACAATACTGTGTTTCCTCATCTGTTGGGAGAGAAGATAGCACAGTATTGTAACATTTCAGCAGAGGTGACATGTGCCTGACATACAAGGCCATGTCCAACCCGGAATTAATGGACATGCTCCACCTCAAAAAATCCAAATCCACCAAAACCACTAGAGCAAGTGACTTAAACCTTAGCACGGATATAAATAGGACGTGCTGGAGGGATAGATTTATCACTCAGAGACTCCCTATGCTGTGGAATAAAATCCCGGTCCATGTGAGGCAGAGCACCTCGCTGACTCTGTTCAAGAGAAATCTAGACCTGTGGATGGGAGATCGTAGGTTTACCCCGGGAATCATCTCTGTGTCACTGCTGGACAGAGGCACAACAAACTAATGGGCACAGTATTTTTTCATATAAGGGGTGGCGTAAGCCACAAAAATTTGGGCTAGGCTTATAAATGCCTTAGGGCAGATAGCCTAGTATAAACCTATGAACCTATGACTATGAGAAAAAGAAAGAGGGATTTCAGAGTGAGAGAGATCAATGGTACAGTTGTCACTGCATACACACATCAACAGAAATACTGAAGTAGGTGAAGATAGCAGCAGGGTTAAAGTATGAGACATTAAAGTGGAAGCATGAAAGAAAGAAGAGAAAGTGGAGGCATGGAAGAAAGAAGACTAGAAGAGCACAAGCAATGGTCAAGAAGTATGGTAAATGAAACTCTGCAGGTCTAAGGGCATGAATGAGGCTACATAACAGAATACAGATTGTGGGATCTATGTAAAACGTCCATGAGAAATGAGTAGGTCAGGATGAGAAAGGAAAAATAATAAAGTGATAAAAGCCAGGTAGGAACAGAAGATTGTCCTGGGGCTTTTTCATATAGCTTTGCTGATGCCAGCTATCCATTCATGGTTTGGATTAAAAAAAGATATCTAACTATCTTATTCTGGGCACAGTCTAACCTTTCAGGCCTGCAGTCCTAACAATGAAGGAGAGATGACAGTCATCTAATTGCAATAATGGAACGCTAATGGCACAAAATTAAAAATTTTCAGTGGCCTGTTTTCTTAGTACTAGTTACATTTTCCACACTGAAGTGGTCCACTGAGGTCAGACAATTAGATGTTTTGCTTGCTAACCAAAATGTTCTTGTCACAGAGCCTCATAACATGATACACTACTATCCTTACTTTTCTTTCACTGTCCTGCAGCAGTAATCAATGTGAAGAACATCTACTGAGTTCTGTCTACCACTGATGTAGAAGTCTAAATAGTTGATGCTTAAATCCTTAGGTAAAAAAATGGATTCCAGTATGAGCACTCATTCAAGAATGCAATCCACTTTGCATGGTCTAGAAATAAGTCAGTATCTTTCCGCTAACAGTTTTTATTTGTACTGAAAATAGTACAAGTCATATATTTCTGTGTAAATTTCATAGCTGATGAAATTTTCCTGTTTTCAGAATGTTTTATCACAGGAGTTGGGAGAAGGCTAAGTCTAACAAGCTAATGTTCTGTTAGGGTACTGATGTTTTAAAGCTGAAAACACTGTAAATGTATACATCTGTGAGGGTGATATTTGCTTTCAGTTTTAACAGTTAGTACACTTTTTATTACATGCATCAAGATTTACAACCACCAAAGGGGGGGGGCTGAATGGCTAACTGAAAAGCAGCATTTCTTGGAGCGCCATAGATTAGTACTAAATTCAGGAAATTCAATTATCTATTGCTAACAAAACTACAAGAAATATTTAGTTAATAGTCTAAAGCAACTAAATACAAATTTTGGTAGATTTCTAAAATAAATTTCCTGTCAAATTACTTAGAAGTCTATACACAGCATCTGAAGAGATGAGCAACCTAAAGAATTCTCATGCTGACTTGACACTAAAAAAGGAACTACAACTGGTGACTACCACATTACAAGAATTATCAACAAAAATGGATGATTTTAAGATTAATCTACAGAACCTAGAAGAGAACTCACAGAAGCAAACAGAAGTCTTCAAAGAAAAACTTCAGCAACACCAGTCAAAGTTAACAAACATTGAAACTTCTTTGACTGACATTGACCAAAGGCTCAAAGAGGAGGAAACACAAACAGAGTTTCTCTTGAAGCAAAATACTTGGTTATCTAACAAACTGAATGATCTTGAAAATAGCGAGAGAAGATCAAACATCAGGATTTTTGGTTTACCTGAGAAAACAGAAGGAGGGGACACTATATCTTTCCTAAACTCTTGGATACCAGAGGTTCTAAATCTTAAAGAAGGTTTTTCCTTTGGAATAGAAAGGGCCCATCATGCTCTGGGGCATAGAACTTCAGCAACAACTTCATCAACATCCATTATACCACCAAGATCAATTATAGTAAAATTCTTATCTTTTATGGACAAAGAACTGGTGTTAAAAACAGCTTGGAGGAAAAGTCCTATAAAATATAACCAGAACACAATAAGATTTGACAATGACTACTTCACTAAAGTGCTGAAACAGAAAAAAAAGGTATGGCCTCTAATAAAAACTCTAAAACAGAATAATATTAAAGCTCAAATAGCCTTTCCTGCAAAAATTAAAATAATGCACCTAAGTGAGATGAGAACCTTCAACACTCTGGAAGAAGCCTTGCATTTCATTCAAAACAATAACATTATAACCATTTTTGAAGATATGGAATGGGCATCCCCATCCCTGAAGAGAACCACTGACAAAAATGGCTGGACTGATGTCAAAAAAAAAAAGAAACAGAAAACTGAATCCAAAGTACCAACTTCTATGAAATCTCTCAAAGTGTCAACTGCAACCTAACTATTAAAAACATCTAAATGGTCTCACTATGTATTAATACCTTTAATCTCATGCATTTATTCACAACACATATATATATATATATATATATATATATATATATATATATATATATATACAAGAAAAGGTATGTTTCCTATAACTATTTATACATGTCTTATCATCCTATTAAGTTTCTGTTCTTCTCTTTGTTTTAATAAATAAATGTTAAAAATTTCTACTATTACTATAGCTATTTATTTAATCTAGCAATATGAAAGTTAAATTATTATGTTTTATAACTATGTTTTTCAGCCTACTAGTGTCATGTCTATTATTTAATTAATTAATTTTCCTTTTATTAAAATGCTTATTGTTATTTTCAGTCTGAGTCTCATACATTAGCACTTATAGGCTTTTTAGACTATATTAATGAAATGTTCCTCGTAGCTACGAAGCGTTCCCATTTTTAAATGGAGAAATGCTATTGAGATCTGTCAGTTAAAATTAAAGTAACAAGAAGGTATTTCCTCATTGCTGATGTGAATGAGGATATTAAGAAAGAGACTTGTTTCGAGTTGCAGTTATTACATGTAGTAAATTGTCTATAATATAAATCTTGAGTTTACCTTGCTTATCATTTAGTAGTGGTAGAGTAAGTATGTATATATATATATATATGCTTTATCTGATTGGCTTTGATTGTTCCAAACTGGTTTGTGGTTGTCAGTCTAGGTGCATATAAAACAGTTTTTTTTTTTTCTATTTTTGTTTTTACATTTTAAATATGCTATCTGAATTTCATTCCATGTTAAAATGTTAACTCGATTAGTAACTAACATACTGTGATCGGGAACAGTATAGAATTATTTGAATTAAGAGAAAATGAATGTCCTGCCTTTGGACGATGCATTAGAGTAATGTATGGAAGGGGTGATCTAACGAACTGCAAATACACACAGACTACACATTAATTTATATTCATTACAGTATTAAAACATCAACTTCCTTCCCTGGCATAAATGACAATTATTGCATACCTATTTATTTTGACCTTTGTTATACTGCCCACAGCCTATTGCATAATATATACATTGCAGTCATTGATAATTAGCTGGGGTCTTCGCAATGGCCTTAAACAATGTGTATGCTTCTGGAGAGTATTGCCGTAATCATCGCTGTTGGTATTATGGTGAAAAACATTTTTTTTTTTGCTTCTTGCCTCAGATGTACTGATGAAGAAAGGTTGTACACCAGGGTTATGCCCTATTTGAAATCTTGTCCGGTCTGTCATTGTGTGCTTGCTGCAAGGACTGGGACTTTTGTTGCAGCTAGAGGAAAAAATTGTTACTGAAAGTAGGGATTGGGTTTCTTAGATGGCTGCATTACTGAAATAGTTGTTATTTGGAATGGCTTGACGATTGTTCCTATTTCGGGAAGTTGGCTGACAGTGGAGTGATTTTCTGGGCAGGGCTTGTTGAAGCATCTGGTGATCTCTACTTGTCGGGGATAATTGCTGGGATTTCTCTGTGGAATATAGGCCGAGAACTGTTGTAATTCTGGTGATGTACTGCTTTGCCTTCTGAATTGATAATGAATGGTGCGGTTTTTGTTGGTTATAGTTGCAGATTATGCGGAACTGACGTACAGTTGTGTCGGATCAGATTGGAGAAGCACTGTCGGTCGAATGAATTGGTGTTGTATGAGGTCAGAAAGTATGCAGAGAGTGGGGTTAAAGGTGCAATGGACATGATGTGAGCTGACCCTGGTGACTTTGGGTCAGGGGTGGTGTGCTCCTTGCGAGGGACAGTCTCAGTGTTTTGAGACGTTTTTTTTTTTTCTTTCTCTCTCTCTTCTGTTTTCACGGCAGCTGTTTGAGTGGGAAATAAGTGCTCGTGAAGTTTTATAAAGGTCTATTTAGATTGCAGTTTGCACGAGCTAGGGAAAAAGTTTTCTCCTGTCTTTACAATTGCAGAGTAGTTTAATGTTGTCATAACAACGAGTAGATAAGGTTTTGATTGGTTGTTGGTATACTCGTACCCTACAGAAGCACGTTCACAACACACTTTAAGAAACAAGCTAGATTTCCCTTATCTAGTTATACCCCGTACAAGAGAATATAAAATTAAATCTGATTGCTGTTTTAACCATATTTTAACAAAATCATTATTAAAGTAAACCAAGCAAGTAAAATGATATAAGTACCTGATCAACACATTCATAGAAACTACTATGCTTTACACCACTTAGATAATTTAAACATATGCATGTTTTGACTGCCTTTCTAAAGCATTACTATAACTATTAGCTGAAATATAATAAGATTAAGCCTATATTTAGATTATAAGGTAATTATACAGTCTCTTTTAAATCTGATGAACAGTTCTTGAAAGCATATGTTTATATATTATAAGATGTGATATTCTTTTTTAATTTGTTATTGCTTGCAAGCCTTGTGATTAAGGATTAAAGTGTCTGTGTGTTTAAACAAGTGAATTCATATCCAATATGGAAAGTTATGTTGATACAATGAGCTGAATAAGTTAATAATTAGTATAGCACCACTACTGCCCTTCTTTCCACAGCACCACTACTGCCCTTCTTTCCACAGCACCACTACTGCCCTTCTTTCCATAGCACGACTACTGCCCTTCTTTCCACAGCACCACTACTGCCCTTCATTCCACAGCACCACTACTGCCCTTCTTTCCACAGCACCACTACTGCCCTTCTTTCCACAGCACCACTACTGCCCTTCTTTCCACAGCACCACTACTGCCCTTCGTTCCACAGCACCACTACTGCCCTTCTTTCCACAGCACCACTACTGCCCTTCTTTCCACAGCACCACTACTGCCCTTCTTTCCACAGCACCACTACTGCCCTTCTTCCCACAGCACCACTACTGCCCTTCGTTCCACAGCACCACTACTGCCCTTCGTTCCACAGCACCACTACTGCACTTCTTTCCACAGCACCACTACTGCCCTTCATTCCACAGCACCACTACTGCCCTTCTTTCCACAGCACCACTACTGCCCTTTTTTCCACAGCACCACTACTGCCCTTCATTCCACAGCACCACTACTGCCCTTCATTCCACAGCACCACTACTGCCCTTCTTTCCACAGCAATACTACTGCCCTTCATTCCACGGCACCACTACTGCCCTTCATTCCACAGCACCACTACTGCCCTTCTTTCCTTCACTCACTCTATCAGCAGAAACCACAACAATAATACTCTCTCCTCAGCTCTCTTCTTAGATCTTTCAAAAGCTTTTGACATGGTGAACCACCCTTTGCTTTTAAATATACTGAAGTCACTTTCTTTTGACTCGCTAGCTATGCAATGGTTCTCCTCCTACCTCAGCAATAGGCAGCAAGCAGTGCTCTGGGAAAATAATCTATCATCCCTCCTGCCTGTCACCTTGGGTGTCCCCCAGGGATCAGTTCTAGGCCTGCTACTTTTCTCCATTTTTATAAATGATCTGCATTTAGCTATTCCACAAGCTACTTGCATACAATATGCAGATGATTCTACAGTCATCTGTACAGCTAAATCTTCTTCTGAACTACAATCCATAACTCAGAAGGTGTTTAACACAGTAGAGTCATGGTTTTTAAAGCGCTGTCTCCTCTTGAATCCCCCAAAAAACAAACTCTTACTCTTCTCTCTTACCCGCAAGTCTACACCACTTGACTTCTCAGTCATCTCTAATAATGGTATCCTCATTTCACCAGAATCCTACACTAAACTCCTTGGAATTACAATAGATAACAACCTTAACTTTGACATTCACATTAACAATACTATAAAAAACGTTAACAGAAGACTGGGCTCCCTATATAGGATTAGGCCCTTCCTCACCTCTACAACTAGAACTACTATTGCCCAATCTCTTCTAATCTCCATACTGTTCTATGCCTCAGCAATCTACACTAACCTAACTAAAAGCAATTTGTTCAAACTAGCAAGCTCCTATAATAACATCGCCCGATTTGTCTCTGGTAACCCCTTCAGAATCCATCACTGTCACAATCTAAAACAACTTGGCTGGCTTGAACTACAGAATCAGCTTCAATTTAACCAACTTACCATAGCCCATAAGATCCTCTATGATCCAAACAAAACTCCAATACTCTCCAACCTTATAATCCCCTATAAAAATCTCAATACTTTACGCTCTTCGAATAAACTATTAGTTAGCATAAACATGTCCAACAACTTGGCAGGTGACTCAATCTTTTCGAACACAGTTGGCAAAAACTGGAACCTTCTACCTAGTGAACTTACATTACTTCCTTCCCTACACCTCTTCAAACAAAAACTCAAATTACACCTTAAAACACACTGGCTATGTCCTTGTAGTAACCCTGACTAGATTTTCACCTCTGTTTATAACACTTCCTTGTGTATAACACTTCCTTGTTTATATACTAATCAAGATATGATTGTTTAGCTGAAACGAAAAGTTAACAGTAAAACTACTGTAACATCTAAGTATTTTTCTCATCTGAAAAGTCACGTCCAATTTTCTGTTTTTTGTCATTTTATGTACAACATAACATATTTGATTTAATTGCTATTTACTATTTTGCTGTTATTTACTACCTAGTTAAGTACTATTTGTAAGCTAATTTATGGTAATCTTTAACCTTGTTATAACTGTGGTTAGTTTGGAACTTTTCTCCCCGGGCCTCTACTGAAAATGGACATATATCCAGTTAGACTAGCCCGGTCAATAAATAAATAAATAAATAATTCAACTGCATTTGTTTTCTATGTTTAGATGGTAATGATATAATAGTTAACTCATATTAAACAATGCCTTCTACAACCAAATATTTTTAAATCACAATAATACTTGTTTATTAGACTTCTTGATTATTTACAGTATATATGGAGCTCAAAGGAATGGGAAAAGGAAGTTAGAGTGATAGTTTACCAGATGTTTCAATCTGTTGGACTAGGAATGTATTTCATTCCATGGTGGGTAGGGATTAATGAGCTAACTACTTTAACTTTAGTATTTATTTTAGTTTTTAAATTGTTCATTATTTTTACCGAGCCTGACGTATACTTATTGAGTTCCTTAGTGATAACATGCTTCACTGAGATAATTGATTATGTACTAATCAATAATACTTTACTTTTTAAGGAGGGGATGATTTCAGGTAAAGTCAATGACACCCCTAAATATTTCCTCAAAATAATTTGATATGGACCTTTCTATATTATCGTTAAACATTAATGGTCTAAATAGTCCAAATAAAAGATCTAACTTACTAAGATATCTAAACTTAAATAGATCACAAATATTTTTTTTACAGGAAACACATTTCAAGAGCAATGATAATTTCACATGGAACCCAAGTGAGTTGAAGACCTTAGCATGTTCCAATTTTAAAACAAAGAAGAGGGGGGTAATAATTCTATGGAGAAACAATTTATTAAATCCTGAATAAATACATAAATATATAGACAATGAGGGCCTTATAGCTATAGTCATTCTGAAGTTTAGTAACAGGTTGTGGACACTAGTAAACCTATATTGGTGTCCGGGTATTGGGATGGGGACAGTCAAAAAGCATTTAGATCAAATTACAAGCATATTTAAAGGTAATTTAATAATGGGGGGAACTTTAATTGTATTACAGATATGTCTGAAACTACTAATAAAAAATCTCCATGTCTAACAGCTACTGCAAAATTACTAAAAAAATGGACCGAATCCTTAAAATTAAAAGATACCTTTAATGTTATAGATAGTAATTACTTGGTATTCTCCCATCAAGATTATAGATATGGTACCCAAACCAGAATTGATAAGATATATATTTCCCAGGATCTTCAAACAAAAATTACTTCCTTTACAATAATTCCTTGCCCCCTCTCAGATCATAATTCTCTAGTTCGAAAAGTGCAAATACATTTTAAATCACTTGCTTTTCTTACTAGAATTCCTTCATATATTACAAAAATTAAAGAATTTAAGCAATGGTTAGTGAATTAACTCAATTTCTTTGCAGATGTAAACTACAACTCGGAAGCAAATATAGTAATGATATGGGATTCATTAAAAGCTTATATCTATGGAAAAACAATTGCTTGGTATAAAAATATAATCAAGGAATGAGAATCAGAACTTCAAGAACTACAAAGGAATCTCACATTATTTAAATCCAAAAAATCTCCTAATTTATTAGAGAATAAGAAGACAATAGAAGACTTAAATAAAATATATATTGAAATCTTAAATCACAAAACTAATTTAGCCATGGAGAGGTTAAAAATAAATTCTTATGCCACCTCTCCAAAACACTTACATAACTTATCTGTTAAAGTTAAAATGCAATCTAAAGCTAATACTATTGTTAATATACTACATGAAGAAAAAGGTAAGAACGTTTTGGAAATAGGAGATATTCTAGATGCTTTCAAGTGTCATTTCAAAAATCACAATAATTTGCCAGAACATCCCCTTTTAGAAAATGTGTTTTCAAATATTAAACCAATCCCTGAAAAGTTTACAAAATGAATTACAAAAATCCATTACGCACAAAGAAGTCATAACAAAGAAAGTAAAACTAGTAAATCTCCTGGAATGGGTGGCTTAATCACAGAACTTCATTACTACATAAAACATTTATTGAAATTCAAACTCATGCATTAATTCCTCCTTCATGGAGATACTCCTTAATACCCATTTTAAAAGAAAACAAGGATGATAATCAATGCAGCTCATATAGGCCAATTTCATTATTAAATAATGATTATAAAATATTTATGTCTATATTGGTTAAAAAAATAAAAAATCATATGAATGAAATTATCAACTATGACCAAACTAGGTTTATTCAAAATAGACATCCACATGATAACATTAAAAGAATATTGACATTAATTGATTATTTAAACAAAGAAAATATAGAAACCTTAATAATTGGACTAGATATTGAGAAAGCTTTCAATTACTTGAACTGGGATTATTTAATTAAAATCTTAGATGCGTATAAATTTCCCATCTCCTTCATTACATTTATTAAAAAGGTTTATGAAAACAATTTAACTTATGTTAAATTAGGACCTTTTACCTCAGAAGCTATACAAGTTACAAGAGGTACTAAACAAGGATGCCCTATGTCACCCATTTTATTTGCATTAGCTATAGAACTATTAGTGATATTAATACAAAACAATCCAAAGATAAAAGGAATAAATATATTTGGTCAATATAACTCCAAGATCATGCTCTTTGCTGACGACATACTTCTTACACTATTGAATTCAAAAGAAACATTAGTTGAATTAGATAATCTGATAAAGAAATTTCATAAGATCTCAGGACTCCGATTTAATAAACAAAAGTCTAAATACTTATTATTAAATTAAAAAAAAAGGATTTTCAAACAGATAAGAATCATATCATAGGAGAACATGTCTCAACAATAAAATACTTAGGGATAGATTTGTGTGAAAATATTCACGATATATTGAATATTAATTATAGAAGAATCATAGCTACAATAGACTCTCTAGTGGGTAAATATAATAAGTTATTTTTAGTTTTTGAAGATAGATTACAGTTAATTAAAATGATTCTTCTCCCTAAAATTTTGTATGTTGTACAAGCCACTTTGTTAATTCCTGAGAAAACTCACCTTAAGAAAATAACATCAATTTTGCTAAGATTTCTGTGGTTTCCTAAAAGAAACAAAATTGCATATACCTCATCATATCAGACAATGGGACCAGGGAGGAATAAATTTCCCAAATATTGAATCTTATATAAGAGCAACTTTACTTAAGACTGTGTTTGAATGGATCAATCCAAATTATATGTCTAATTGAAAATTGTTACATACAACTATAATAATAAATGAAAATAATTTACTTAAAAATTCTACTTTTCTAGACAAGGGCAGTATATTATGGTACTCACTGGCCTTAAATTATCAATACAATATAACTAAACTAACTAGGACAAATGTAATCATTTATTTGACTATTTTAGGAAATTTATAAACATGAATATGGATTTAAAGCTTTGATTTGCAACATTAATTTCCTTCAGCATTACTAAAAACTTTCCAGATGGAATTCATAGAGATATATTCCTCTCTTGGGAACAGAAAAATCTAATCTGTTGGTTACACTGTCTAAAAAATCATTACGTATGGGATTTACAATATAGGATGTCAACTTACAAAGTGAATTCTCATGAATGGTTAATGCTTCAGAATATATTGACGTACTCCAAGGATCTATGTAGGATAATAAATAATTCTTCTTTTCAATATACCAAATTTTATATCCAGACTGTTTGAAATTTTATATAATAATAAGAAATTGGAAAATGGTACTTCATATTTATATAATCTAATAAAAAATTACAAAACACAACCTAAACCAGCATATTGACAATATATTACTAAAGGATATATGATTTAGTTAACCTCAGAAAATGAATCTAATTTACTTCTCTCAGTAAAATTAACTTCTTGTTCTCGTTATTGGAGAATATTTACCTGGAAATTCCTTCATAGATCCTTTTTAACCCCTGATAAAGTTTCAAAAATCAATCCTTCTAATGATGGGTTATGCTGGAGATGTCAACAGTATAATAAAGCTGATTGGTCTCACATTTTCTACAATTGTATAAAAATTAAACCCTTTTGGGAAAGTATTAACAATTTCTTGCAGGCGATTTATACAGATAATTTTGTCATGACCAAGGCTTTGTTATTACTGAATATAAGTGATAATGCTTATTCTTCAAATAAGACTGACCTTCACTTACTTTGGACTATACTAGCTATAGCTAGGAAATGCATAACAAAGAGATGGAATTCTACCACAGCTTCTAGCAAAGAAGATTTCATATGTCTATTGAAGAGGACAGCCTTAATGGAAATAAAAACCAAAGAATTAAGACTGTTTCCTAGACCATTAACTAAAAACCCTTGGAAAAAAGTTCTAACTTTGATTGATACTTTGCAAATGGATCTAACCTCCTCATGAAGCAAGTACTATTTAACTATAATTAAACAATATCTGTGTAATTTGTTATCACGCAAGTTTTAAAATGTCAGGCTAAATGTAAATTTGTATATAGTTAATAATTATCTAACTTGACTGTAAACCATGATAAGTTTTCATTTATTATTTCAAATTTAAAATAAAAATCATCTGAGTAAAAAAAGATTTACAACCACAGTTTTTATGAATAATAATAATAAAAATAATCATTACTTTTGTGTTATACCACTTCTATGCAAAAAGTGTAATACAACTCTGCCTAGAAAATGTCATCTAACAAAAATAAAATACACACCATCCAAAAATTCTGACAACTATCTTAAAAGTTAGTTAAAGGAGGCCAAGATTCAACACACTATGCCTATATCAATGAAAACATGGAACTGAAAGAGTAGGATGGGAAAACATATTGTGTAACATTATTATATGAAGAAACCTGGGCTGAAAGGTGCAGTCATGTCAGAATTAGTGCCCACTATATAATTCTGAGCCAGAACAAATGACACACTTACTGTAAAAACTCAGAGTTTTGTAGGGGAATTAAAACAGTACAGCAAATCAAAATATGATTGCAAACTATTTATTTTCAGCTACCCTTTGAGTAAATGCCCTGACTCTCATCTAGCTTTCATTGGCAGGATTACAATTTTAGGCATAATGAGTATTCCAGAACTAAGCCACCCTATTACATATCTTCTATGAAGCCCTAGTGCATGAGAATTGTTAACAAGTAAAATACTAAGAGAACATTCTGAAAAAGTGAACCTATGTACAAGTTATGAGTAAGCAGTATATAAATGGAAAACAAAGATGATGGCTGACAAATTCAAAGAATATGTGGTCTTGTACAATCTGGCTCTATTATTTAATACAAAAAATGATTCTAACAGTAAACTAACCATAGAGAAATCTGAAGCAAATGCTGATTTCTACATAAGGTTATAAAACACAACAACTCACTGATCTAGAAGAAATTAATAAATACAGTGCTCCAGAATTTAAAATATCTGCACATTTTCTAGATATACACATGAGAGGGACTCCACACATGGCATATGAATCAACAAACAAGAGTGACTTTAGGATATATCTAGTCTACAAGAGTAAGGGACTTTTTTTTTTTTACTGTGGGAATGTCCCTAAATCAGACAGTATGTAATCACACACACACACACACACACACACACACACACACACACACACACATGCTTTTGACTGCAAGTTATTTATGTTTAGTGCATTATCCAGTAACACTCCTCTTTTGCTTGTTAACAGGACTATTACTACTACTACTACTAAATACTAATATTAATACTAATAATATATAATAAAATAATATAACTGAAATATTAGAAATAATAATTATTGTACTAAACACATAATTAACCAGTTTTCAAGTACTTAAAAACAGCACCTCACATCCTTCTGCAAATTCCAAAAACAATATGCTTTTATAACACCGTCAAAAGATTTTGAGATTAACTTTATACTTAATAAGTGTATCAAACTAATGGCAACAGTAAACCAAGTTTCAGTCCAGAATGGGTGGACACATTATTTAGATGGCCACTATGGGGAGAATACAGAACATGCATCTTTTAACTGTCAGCCTTTTGATGTATGTCGGACATGAAATTTACTGCATTAACTGTGCAGTAAAATAATGCATATAGCAATGTGGAAATGAACATAAGGATGAACTATTGAAAACATAAATTATAAAAACATAACAAAAAAAAAATAAACATATGCAAAGTTTCTTTTAAATGTTGAAACTGTCGAATATTTTACTGGAAAAAATAGCAAAAAAATTGTATCAAGAACAAGTCTGTGTAACTCAAAATTAATTCTGGAAAAATGGTGCAAAAAGTATTTATTGTAAATGCAGTTTATGTTTATTATGACAAAATGTTGTTGACTCATTTTTAGCCCATGTACAACACATCAGAAGACAGAATAATGTAGTCACAAATAAATTATGTGATAGTGTGGCCCTGGTGCTAAGTATTTGCAGTAGGAGGAAGGAGGAGTCTGAGGGGATCTATGGCTATAGGGAGCCAGTCAGCAAAATCCCAAATTACTATGGTGGAGCCTAGGGTTGCAGGCCTATGATATGACAGTGCAACACTATAATGGGCTAGCAATGCCAACACAGATGGGCTCTCAAGACAGGGAACATTTCTCAAGGGTCACTTGAAAAACTAGCTTGAGTCTTCAAAGGAGGGAAGAACTGTGATGAAAGGAGATACTGCCAGCACAGTTAGCTGGACTTTTGTAAATAATTATATGTCACTGGTGAATATCGAAATGATTTATACAAGATGCTTGTGTTACAAATGTATATTAAAAAATATATGTCATGCTCTGTACAGATATTTGTGTTGAAAAGATATATGTAAAAGTGTTGTGTTTAAAATGTATCCACAGTGTGCCCTACTAGAAGAGAACAGATGAGTACATACACTATTGTAACTGTTTAAATGTATATATATATATTTAACAGTGGAAACTGGGATACAGGAGATTAACCTTAGTATTGCAAACTTTAGAAAAATATCTGAAATTAAATTGCTTTATAGAATGCAATAAAGACGCTTCCTCTCAACTTTTCAATGCAGCTAGAGACACAGAGTCTATGCTAGGAAGCTTTCTGTATTGTCATTGGAGTGAACTAATTGCTACTTTTGAAGCATGAAGGAATGCAATTGTTTTATGACTTCCAGCATCTGCCAAAGATCTGAGGAAAAGCTGTTGTCTGTATATTTTTACAGGTAGATGCTAAATACTGCCAGCTTCTAGCAATGGGCGTTTTGGGTTGGGAACTAGAAGTCAGATGACCAGAAATTATATCATTCTGCAAGCTATCCCAGCAGTAATGTTTAAATATTAATTTGAGAAGTCCCTTAGTGAGACAGGGCATTCTGTATTCGGTCTTGGACATGACAAGAACCATTCACCAAAACATCCGCCTTGCTCTAATGAAATAAGTTTCTGGGGAACAGTATAACTCTCTTAGATACAGTCAGGAATATAATAAAGCTTAGTTTATATGTTTTCTTTATTTGTGTGAGCATGTACTGCAATGTTATTTTAAATATATACAGCTAGTAAACCTGTGTCAGCCTTTCCCAGGTGTGTGTGTAAATCAAACCTTAAAGAGTGTCTGTGTCAGCTACTTGGGCAGGGACACAAAGCAATGGTTGGACAGAAAGGGTGCTGGAGGTCTTGGCTTGGTCAGAAAGAAGACAATTAGACATTCATAAAGTGAATGAACAATTAAGCAATGTTGAAATAGTACAATGCAAACATAAATACATACATATAACTAACTAAATAAATAAATGTTCAATGATGTGGCACACAGATTAAGTACAGCTGGTATAAAGACATGGAGAATACAGCTATAACTGGTATAATTTTGAACAGTGCCATAGTAAAACTGGATGAAAGCTAGCAATCTACAAAGCCAAGATACAGTTAAGCAATGCAGAGATGGATACAAAAAATGCACAGATGCAATAATGATAACAATTCAGCATACTTATCCTGCTTCCTGCTGACTATATCACCACTTGGCAGAGTGGGTGATGCCCATGACAATCACCCACCTTCATGGCAAATTTGTACCATGCATTCACTTTGTATGGGGAAAACGGGTGTCTCCATAATTTTCCAGCAAGCTTTCCCTATGCTGTGTGTGCATCAGGTGTAAAAATATTCTGCACTCCCAGATGCACCAAATAGGAGCCCTATCATAGTCAGAGCCTGATGAGGCCATGTTCACTCACTATGTCAAGTCCAGGAGTAAAATTGATAGTTGGTGCGCAGTGCTATACATCATAGGCACCAAGTGATATGCATCACTGGGCAGTACAGTAGTGCAATGCCCATCAATGACAGTGTGACACATGTGGTCAGTAGCACAGGGAAGGATGCAGTTTTGTGACCAGATAGCACAGCAGTGCACGGTCTATGCAACGTTTTTGTCCAGGTATGGCCAGGACAGGCAGCTGGGTAGCAAAATACCACTTTCATAAGCATGATGCAGATCTGTAGCGGAGAGACTGGGCTGCACAAGAATACACCAGTGTTTTATCTCAATGCCACTTAATAAATTGGACTTGGCCCTGTGTGTAAAATAGGGTGATAATATATTGTGTTACTGGTGCAATTCAGAGCCAATTGAGCTAAATCACTTTATTAGTATAATAGATGCTCTATAAGCCCTGTTGTAGAACAATAAAAAGTGTGGTTGCCATTTTGCAGGAGATTGTGGTACAGTGACCAATGCAGAATACCAAAGAAAGTAGAAGTATGACAATATTGACATAAAGGGGAAAGTGACAGCAGACAGGAATACAGGTAATGCATACCACTATTGCAGTAACTCTTTAAAGCTCCACAGCAGCTACACACACACACACACACACACACACACACACACACACACACACACACACACACACACACACACACACACACACACACACACACACACACACACACACACACACACACACACTCACTGTCACATAGCAGTGCATTGTTTATTTTACTTTTATTTTACATTTGTTAACCGTGAAAGTCCAACTTGGAATGAGCCAATTTTCAGTGGAGGCCCGGGGAGAAATGCTCCAGACGCATGTCTTTGTAACGTGGGAGGAAACCAGAGGACCCAGAGGAAACCCACATGAATGCAGGGAGGACATGCAGACTCCACACAGAAGGCACCCCCAGCTGAGAATCGAACTGGAGAACCTCTTGCTGTGAGGTGACAACACTACCACTGCACCACTGCACCATCCATTGTGCATGTTAACACAGCACTGGCCATGACATGGTCTGAAAGGATGTGTGAGGCTTAAACTGACAGGACACAGGGGCACATAGGACAGGTTTCAATCCTGGGAGGGGAGTGCAACCAGTCAGGGCATATGGAACAGGGAGTACAGGTTGCAAACCTGTGAGGGTGTGTGCAGCTAGCCATGGTATAGGGAACAGGCAAGATAAGCTGAAGTTCTCTGCGCAGGGATTATCCAGACAGGAATCACAGTACAGGCAGGACAGGATGCAGTGCTGGGGGGGGGGGCAGCATCCAGCTAAGTCTCACAGCACAGGCAGAGGAGGTTACAGTCCTTTGTGGAGGGAGAATATGTTCCGGTCAGAGTTCAAGAAACAGATAGGCTGCATCATAGTATTGCTGTGTGGCTGTCATCTCAATGTTCCACAGGTACACAGACAGATGGATTGACTAATGAAGATACTGGGCCTGCATTACAATAGGCACAAACTATGCTGTTGACACAAGTGCAAGGGATGCATACATTGCTCACACATCCATCACTGCCATACTAAGTTACAGTGTCTGCATGGCTGTGTCTACCACAGAGGTGTTATGAGCAGTGAGGTGGCAAATGTTACCTGACATAGAAGGTCCAAATATCCACATTGTCCCACATATGTACCGACAGGTGTAGATTATTTATCATGGCACTAAAGGAATGACATCACCTGGAAAAGTTCACCCTGCAGGAGACTTCAGTGCTGTTTGAGACTATAAGTACACATGACAACAGAATTCTGGATAAGGGTAAAATTGGCAAGCCTTCTAGGACCAGGAGTGGCAGGAACATGTGAGGGATATCAATATGGTAGGTGATCACAATATGATATTAGTGGAGGTGTACTGCAAGGTCACTGACATTATCTCCATTCCAAGACTAGGCCCAGGACATTCTCAGTGACAGGATGACCACTGGTGTCATACCATGGACATAATTGCTGTTGAGAGACTCTGAGGAGTTGCTACTATCTCTTAGTGGTAATAGTCAAAGAACAATCATACCCAATGGTAGGCTGGTCAGGACTACCTAAGTGTCTGTTAGGCTTGCCCCAGGAGAGTAGTGACACATATCATTCCTGTAGGACTTTGCCTAGCATGTCTGCCTGGTTTACTTACACATTCCATTTTGCATTTATGTCACAGAGGGACAATAGGGCTACAACTGAGACTATCTACACCACAAGGTAAGACTGCCTGAGTGTCTGTATCATGGGTTTACCAGGTGAGTAGTGGCACATGCCATTCCAATAGGACACTGCCTAGCAGAGTTTACTCAGACATAAGATTCTGCATTTTTTTCTCCAGGGAGAGTGGAGCCAGCAATGGAGACAACCTGACCATAGGCTATGGATATTCTTGTTGTAGTTGGTTCGATGGTTGTTACACATGCTCCAGCTTTCACACTGGTATGTTATCTGTACGCATTCACAGATTTGATTGGGAAAGGATCTGGGGGTGTAAGTCAGGACATGCCTAATGTTAGCATATTTCTAGAGGTTAGCAGTGATGGCATTGTGCACCTGGCACTGTCTAAGGACACAGTAGCAGTGAGAGCAACACTAACAGTGAAAGGAATACTCCTCTTTTTCACTGTTAAAGGAACTGCAAAGGTCCAGAATAAACCTCCAGTAACACCTGTGTTTAGTGTAGTATGTCCCATCCATATTGGCCCCACACCTGATATACAGTCAGCATTAATGAAGGTAGCATCAGCAGGGTGCAATGCTTTTAAGGTACATATGCATGCCAGTGGACTTCACTACATGAGGCCTCAAGAATCCAGGATCTGGTTGCTACCCTTTATACCAATCATCAGATGTGCAGGGCTGTGATCCAGGTATAGAGAGCTGGCAATCTAACCATACCAGAGCTGCTTAGTGTGCTGTGTGGCTGTTTGAACAGAAATACTAGCAACGGCAGTCCATTTGACTGTCATTGCTGCATCCCTGCAGCTGCTAGCTACAGAGACAGAATGAAAGTGCAGATCCATGGTTTCAGGAATGGATATAGTGGGCTACTAGGGTTAGTTAAGGTGATATTTGAGTAAAGCTACAATCAATGACAAAAAACTCTTGGGTCAATAATCATGTGTTCATCCACTGTAAGGGAGTACTATAAGAGTTTATAAATGATTATTTGAGTAAGAAAGACAACCCTTGCCTAATCTCATGGAGCAATAGTCCTCTTCTAGCAAACCTGGTGCTTTTGAGGAACTACATATGAGGAACTCTTAGGGATATCTATATTGGGAAATTAAGATTATAAGCACCTCTACATCTATACAGAGTACTGCTGACTGCTGCTGCATGATGAGCAGCATCACACAAACTGGATAACTTTATACAGGCAAAGAGAGAGATGGTAAACAATCAAAACAGCCCACTGGTCAGTCACAACAAGCATACAAGGCTTTCTCAGTGTTTCTCAGTACAGAAGAGACCAGACTTCTCTCTACTCCCACTAGAGGGCAGACCTAACTTTTCTAATAGCCAAGTTAATTCAGATAGCAGACAGATGTATAGTACGCAACAGTTGAACACAGTGGCAAAAACAATAGCACTTTAAAGTAGATACAAGTGCAAAAACTCTTCACAAATAATTAGCAATCTGTTTAGCAGAAGCAGTTTTAGATGAAGGGTCTGCTTTAGGGTTAGAAAACAAATACTTATGGGTCTAAGTATCTTGTATATCCTATCAGACTTTGCTGGGGGGGTTACTTTCTGGTAAATTGCAAGGTGTCAGGAAAACATCCTCAAAGGCAGATAAAACAGAAGGAACAGCTGCAGACTGTGTAAAATCCAACTGTAATAATTTATACTATTTTTGCTATGACAGGAATTTCATTATGTTCCCATTGAAATACCCATTTCATTTTGGCTGAAATGTCAGAAAAATATAACTCTTCTGGAGGCACACCTCTAAACTGTGCAGATTTTCACAGAATGTCCAAATATTTGCCTCACGTTTTGGGTATGTTCCTCATAAAACTTGTGGCTTTCTGGCATATCACTCATGATTGAAGCCACTAAACAATGGAATATATTTGAATTTTGGATTTATTATCTTTCAGAAAATACATGCAAACACAAATCGTGTAATTCTATCAACTTTCTAAGTTAATAGGAGCAATATCTTTCAGAAAATACATGCAAACACAAATCGTGTAATTCTATCAGCTTTCTAAGTTGACTTTCTATTTAATATGTATCCCTACTTTTGGACTTTTGTCTCCCCATTATTTTAGGTTATGTCCAGATTTCTTGCAGTGGGAGGTTGAGAGGTGTGTCTGGAGGGGATTCTAAAGCAACACATTCCTCATAATCAGAATCCTCAACGTGAGAAGAAATCCCTGATGCAGAACATTCTCCTTCCAATTCTTGCTCTTCTGACTGAAATTCAGTGTCAGAAGGAGAGGAGAGGGAACTATTATTCTTTTTCTGCCAGAAGAGGAATTTGTCATGTTTAAGACAGAAATTAATCCTCCAGCAAATCCCAACAAATCTCCCCTGTCCATAGAGATTGATACAGGAGAAGCCATATTTTCAACTTTTTTGTTTTCTTTTCCTTGGAGGACTTCCTGGAAAAACACCAACATCATAACGCATGCACTCAGGTCCCTCAACAACAGGTACAAATATGACTCTGTCATTGTACATGTGGGTGTGAATGACCTGAGATGTACCTCCCTGGACTACATGAAAAGAGACATGGAGGAGCTCTCGGATTATGTAGCCCAGGCGGGTATGACCCTAGCCTTGAGCAGCATCCTGCCATCACCCACAATAATACCACAGTACAAGCAGAAAATGACTGATTTCAACAATTCGTTAAATTTCTGGTGTCTTTCTAAGGGGATCCATTATCTGCCTGCCTGGGATGACATGATTGACAGACCTCGATACTTTGTCAGAGATGGCCTGCATCTGTCATCCCTGAGTTTACGGATACTGGCCAAGGCTCTTGCCACCCCTATAGTGCCTTTTTTAGGCAGTGTTCAAAAGACCAAATTACCACTGTAACAGCTACAAACAAATGTAGTCTGAAGGTTATGCTGCTCAATGTTAGAAGTTTAAATTTCAAAATGCACTCGCTCGAAGCACTCTTTAAAATGGAGAACATCAACATTTGTGATGTAACAGAGACTTTGTTCAAGGCAGCAGAAAGCACCCCTGCACTACCAGGCTATAACTCATTCCACATCTTTTGGCCCCAGTACTAGGACCGAAGCTCCAAAGGCGGTGGTGTTTCCATATTCATAAAGGATGCGCACACCTCCAGACTGGTAGCCCAACATAATGCATCAGAGATACTTCAGGTGCAGCTAACAATGGGTAAGACAGCAATTCAGGTCGTAGCCTCCTATAGGTTCCCAACCATATCCCAAGACTCACACTCCATGTTCCTAAGCACCCTGGAGAATATTAGGGTCCAACCTAACAGTCTCATACTGGGTGACTTCAACTACCATTCCATTGAATGGGAAAACTACTCATGTATCAATACACTTGCCCAACATTTCCTGGAATTCATTAATTCCCGGACCAGCTCATTCTTACCCCCACTAGAGGTAGTAACATCCTTTACCCATTCATTACTAACATGGGCAACCATTGCTCTACACCAATAGTCAACTCCTCCCTAGTTAGATCTGACCACAAACTAATCACCTTGGAAATCCCCCCCCATCCACAAAGGTAACCACCATGAAAAAGTTCTCCAAAGCTAACTTCGGGCTCCTGTAAACAGAGATGGCTAACTTCACGGCACCCATGCAAATGAAGAATAGTTGCATGACTGCCAAATCATACACCAATGCACTGTACAAACAGTTACACAAATGCATGGATCTCACCATACCCAATAGAACCAAGATGCTCTCCTCCATAAATAGGAAGCCAATCTGGTGGTTCCTTGCCATAAACAAACTCTACAACAGAAGGAGGAAACTGATGCGGAATAAGGTGAAATCCCAAGACTGGAAAAACTCCCTTATTAGCCACAACAAAAAGTTGAGATCCCTCATCAAATCCTCTAAAGCTAGCTATGAAAACAGAATTGCGGTAGATAGTAAAGACAACCACAAGGCCTTCTATAGTTATGTAAAGAATCTCCATGGCAATTCCCAGATTTGCTCTGAGCTACTGCACAATGGTACCTCCTATACCGAGCCAACAGATATTGCCAATATACTGGCTAACAGATTCAGTGCCAACTTTACCCCTCTCTCCCCTCCCAAAGGACCGATCACATTAACAGTAGATTGCCAGGCACCCAGTATTACTGCTGCACAGGTTAAAACAGCACTGTCCAAGGCCAAGAATACAGCTTCTATGGGATCTGACAATATCCCTGGCTGTGTGCTACATGAATTACAGAGTGAACTGGCTCCTCACCTGTGTGCCCTGTTCAATCACAGCCTCGCCTCAGGCTTTGTCCCTACTGAATGGAGCACTGCTACAGTTATCCCTCTCCACAAAGAAGGAGTGACTACAGACCCTGGGAACTATCACCCTATTAGTCTAACAAGTCTGATCTGCAAAGCTATGGAATGCATCATCATGGACCTAATAAACAAGAATATAGGGAATCTCCAAACTCTGGATACCACACAGTTTGGTTTTGTGAAGGGTAGATCATGCCTGCTCAACTTGGTCGACTTCTTTGAGTCAGTCACCAGAGCTATGGATGAAGGCAAGGTGGTTCACACAGCCTACCTTGATCTGACCAAGGCCTTTGATACCATTCCCCACTCAGGAATCATAGAAAAACTCAGTAAGCTAGGCGTCAACCCCTATATCACTAGGTAGGTTGCAAACTGGCTCACAGATAGAACCCACAGTGTGAAAGTAGCTGACTCCAAGTCAGACTGCCAACCAGTCATGAGTGGAGTCCCACAGGGTTCAGTCCTGGGTCCTCTCCTGTTTGGTATCTACTTCTCTGAAGTCCAGGCCAACACAAAGGGAATCTGGCTGACAAAGTTCGCAGACAATTGAAAGTTGGGCACTATTATTAACTCCCCAAGTGATGTCGACTTCCTACAGAAAGGCCTCACTGAGGCCAATGACTGGCCTTAAGCTCAATGCCAAAAAATGTGTCGTCATTCCCTTTGGGAAAAACCCGGTTCCCGTGAATTACCAGATCGATGGTAATCCACTGAACACAGATGCCGTTATAAGAGATCTGGGAACACAGGTTGACAGCAACCTTTCTTTTGACCACCACATTGCCACTGTGGACAGAAAGTCCTTCTAGGCGGCACATCTCATTACTAAGGGTTTTGCATCCAGGAAGAAAGAGGTCATTGACACCCTCTATTCTTCCCTCATTAGGCCAATCATCGAGTACAATGCCCCATTTGGCATGTACCTCACCAGACATCTGCAACAACTGTAGAGGCCACAGAAATACCTCACAAAGAGGATTCTAGGCCTTAAACACTTGTCCTATATGGACAGACTCAAAAAACTCCAACTATTCTCTGTCTCATATCGCGTACTTAGAGGCGCTCTGTGCTTGACTTACAAAGCCATGTCTGACCCAGCTATGTTAGAAATGCTACATCTAAAGAAATCCCAATCCCTCCGCACCACATGCTCCAGAGACCTCAGCCTCATTACCACAATCAACAGAACGTGCTGGAGGGACAGGTTCATAACTCAGAGACTGCCCATGCTATGGAACAGACTTGGAAACACAGACCATAAAACTGGTAACTTCAAAAATAAAAAAATGGTCTGGACACACCGAAAAGCTGTAAATGATTTATTCTATGATAAATACAAGCACTTTCACCCTGCCGTAGTGCTGGGCTTTTTCAAGTAAATAAAAACAAATGTAGAATCAGTATAAATACTCTCTCCTTAAAAAAGGTGCCAGAATTCTCTTAACGAGACATTCCATTTCTACCCACATGGATTACTGTAGGTATAACTTCACAAAATTATGGCAATGCATATGAGACTTAACAAATGTATAAAAACATAAAAAAGAAAAAAAAAAAATATATATATATATATATATATATATATATATATATATATATGTACATCATTCATTGTTATAAAAAATTCTGACAAACAAAATATGTTATTAAAATTTTGTCCAAAATTGTACAAACATATATATGATCACCCAAAGCAATTCATATACATTTCCAAATTCCAATAACAAAGTACCACTATGTAAGAGTGACTATAATCTTTTTGTTTTTTTAATTAAATATGGCTTAATTGAAATATGATCATTGGGCCCCGGGTAATTGGTTGCATTCAATTTAATTTGCCAATGTGTCTCCCTACAACACAACCAATTTTCCCAGTCTCCTCCCCTAGGGTCGGCTACCACTTGTTCAAGTCTCTTTAAGAGAATTTTGGCGCCTTTTTTAAGGAGAGAGTATTTATATTGATTCAACATTTGTTTTTATTTACCTGAAAAAACCCAGCACTACGGCAGGGTGAAAGTGCTTGTATTTATCGTAGAATAAATAATTTACAGCTTTTTGGTGTGTCCAGACCATTTTTTTATTTTTATTTTTATGGAATAGACTTCCCATACATGTCAAACAGAGCACCTCACTGGCCCTCTTCAAGAGAAATCTTGATGGGTGGATGGGAAATAGAAAATTCACCCTGGGGATCACTCCAGTGGCTCTACTTGACAGTCACTAGGAACTAATGTCGACTGGCATGATGTCAGGGTAATCCCATGGGCTAAGCTTGTAAAGGGTCCAGGGCCATTAGCCTAGTACACACCTATGAACCTATAAGACGGCCACACTACCCCTGAAATCAGACCCCTTTATTCAGTTATGTGGTAAATCTTCACCCACCCCCTTCTCTGTGACGAGATAGAGTGCATTCCTATAGCTGCAGATGATGTGCCTGTCTCTTGATCCTTGGTGGCTATATTTTACACCAGAGAGACCAGGAGAAAATGATGAGGAAACAAGTCTGTATACAGCATAGTCACCCATCAGCGGGCTGAATCAGAGAAGGAACCAGCCTGATGCTTAAAGACTCCCTACTAAATTTCATCTTCTTGCAGATGGGAGAAGGAAGAACTAAGCAGAACTGTAACTGCTCCATGGTTTCAGCTGAGAAAGAAGCCTTGAAGATGGATAGCAAAGCCTAAAGAGTCAGTAAACTTTATTTTAAGAAAAAAGGGTTTTTTGAGGTAAGAAAACACACTGACTGTCCCCTGAAAGCACAGTGTCCTGCCTGTTGAATATCACCATAAATTTTGCAAAACAAAAACTGTAACCTGGATGCATTTACAGACACAACTGGTCTTGTGTGAGGCAAAAAGAAAGTACAGACTGAAATCCTTCTTTGCAATGGACTGTGGGTAAAAGTGAGGAGGTGCTGAGCTGTCTAAATACTACCAGCATTAGTCCTAAAGGAACAGGAAGAAGAACCAGTCCTCTCACAGATGGTAGTTCTCCCTTGTGAGGGAGCAGTGTTCCTTTGCAGGCCACTTCAATGATGCCCTCTGAAGGTAAGTGATCCTCAAATATAAGGTTGTGTGGAAGAAGGGCACAAAAAACACAGTACCCTCTTCACAGAAATCTATATTTGACTGACCAGTGATTCAGTCTGTGTGATATAAAATGTCATTTGATCTTGATGATGATTAGAGTGTCTTCCATTTTTTTCTTAAATAAGTTGAGTGTTTAATTTCACCTGAATTTAAGCCTTGCATTTGTGTGGGTTTGCTCTTAATCAACCAGAACTGCTCAACATTTGGCATCCAAGGCAAAAAAGAAGAAAATAACTATATTTTGTGATTTATCTGCACTTTTTGAATTGTATTTTATTGAACAGCTGCATTATTTTCTATCTTTTTTACTGTTTTACTGTTTGTGACTGCTTCATTCTCTGCACTTGATTTGCACTGTACTGCTAACTAGGTAGCATAGACTAGCCTGTTATTTATACACTTGAGCACTAAACCAGCCATCTTACATTAAGAAAGGCTCCCCTGCACTCTTGTGGCATAAGAGTGTGGATCCAGCCTTGTCTGAGCTGGTGATTGCTGGAGGAAGGTTCATTGTGTGCTTTCCAATTGATAGATTAGCTTAAAAGTGTTCACTTTCACCTGTATTTAAGTCTCACATTTGTGCATTGCTGTGCACCATGCAACTGGGGTTAGCAGTGCCTTGTATAAACGCAAACGCCTTGAAATATAATTTTACCCTAGACATCTTTCAGTGGAACAATCCCAAGCTTCCCTGCTGCACTACCAGCAACACAATTGCGCACTGAGCAGCGTTGCCATACTTATTATCTATAGCCTTCAATAGAACAAGGCCCTTTGTTAGTCCTAGAGAAAAGACTGGTCAAACTAGCCCACCCCTTCCCTAATAGTATATAGAGTTAAAACCTGCTATAATGGATGGGCAGTTTCCCATCATTTCTCCGACCTGCCTGATCGACATGGCCATCCTGAGGCAATGTAGTAATTGGCTCATGTAAACTGACAACCACTTACTCGTAAAACAAACAAATACCTTATGTGAAAGATGTAACTACACTATGAAATTGGAATCAGGTCTCAAATGTAACAACAAACCAGACATCAAGCAGGTTGTCAGCATGCATACTTTACCTCTCACACAAAATAAGGTCACAACCCATAAACCCACATACATGGAGGTGTTCACTATAAGCCTACCAAAAGTTCAGAGACCGCCCAAATGGAAACCATTTGCACATGCTGCTAAGCAAATAGATACCACTACACATAATAACACATACACCAGTGTCTCAGGAAATAAGCCCCTAAGGCAAAACACCTCAAAACCAAATGTCTTGGTCATAGGCCACTCCATACTAAGACATGCAGATGTCTCCCTCACCAGGCTGGACAAGGAGAAGGTTACAGTCAGTTGCCTGTCAGGTGCCAGGCTCCATCAAATCATGTGTGCATTCAAGTCACTCACCAACAAGTGCCATTATAACTCTGTCATAGCCCACATTAGGGTGAATGACTTGGGATGTACCTCTCTGGACTATATGAAGACAGACAGGACTGAACTCTCAGATTATATGTCCCAGGCAGGTATGATCCTAGCCCTATGCAGCATTCTACCTTCACCCAGGATGACACCACAATATAAACAAAAAAATGATTGACTTCAACAATTGGCTTAATTTCTGGTGTCAGTCCAAGGGGATCCAGTATCTATCAACCTGGGAAGATATGGTCGACAGGCCACGCTGCTTTGCCAATGATGGTCTGTACCTGTCTCCTCTAGGCTTTTGGATACTGGCAGAAGCACTTGCCGCCCCTATAGTGCCTTTTTTAGGCAATGTCAAAATAACAACATTTCAGATGTAACAAAATCCACTCAAGACAAACTCAAGGTTCTGCTGCTTAATGCTAGGAGTCTAAACATGAAACTGCACTCCCTTAGCTTAGAAGATGATGACATGTTTGCAGTCACTGAGATATGGTTCAAGGCCGTGGAGAACACCCTGGCCGTGCAAGGCTACAATGCCTTCTGCATGTTCAGGCCTCAAAATGAGAGTGAAAGAACAAAAGGTGAAAGTATATCCATCTTCATTAAATGCAAGTGCACAGTCAAAATACCCAACCACATCATTGCTAGCTATAGGTCCTCCACCATGAACCATGAAAAACACACCGCCTATCAGGACCCACTGGAATCACTCAATATACAACTCAACACCTTAGTCATGGGAGATTTCAACCATCCTTCCATCGACTGTGTATCATACACAAGCATAAACATGTTCACCAAGAGGTTCCTGCACTTTGTCAATAAAAATGCTCTGGAACAGACAGTCTACACCCCAACAAGGGACTCAAATGTCCTAGACATAGTACTCACTAATATGGGGGGGTCACTGCATTCCCCTCTGTGTGTTGCACTCCCTGGTAAGGTTGGATCATAAATCACTCTCATTCAAAATAACTTTTGGACCTGACACTTCTACAGGAGTAAAAAAAAAAGAAATAAATAAAAAACTTTTCCAAAGCAAACTACAGCCTACTAATTGATGGTATAAAAATTGTATACGCTCTGCAATCACAGACAACAATGACTCCTATGCAGAGGTGTACACAAATGCCCTGTATAAACACCTAAGCAAGTGTATAGACTCGACTGTACTTGACCACATCAAAACAAGGTCCTCCTGAAAAGAAAAGCCACCCTGGTGGACCTCAGGTATAAACAGGTTATATAACAAGAGGGATAAACTGATGTACAAGAGCAAGAGGGAACTGACTCAGCAGAGGAAGAATTCCCTCCACAGCTTGAACAAGCAAATCAGAAATCTTGTAAAGTCATCTAAAGCTAATTACATAGCTAAAATAGCATCCCTAGCTAAGGATAATCATAAGGCATTCTTTAACTACGTAAGAAATCTAAAAAGGGATGACCAGCTATGTGCCAAACTGGTAGTGGATGGTACCACTCATACTATGCCAGAAGAAATTGCCAACCTGCTGGTTGACAGATTTGGTGCAAACTTCATCCCCCTGTCTTCATTAGCCATATCCTAAAGCATACCTAATTCCAGTCTTCTGCCTAGTATCTCTAGATATCAGGTCATATCTATGCTCTTCAAGGCCAAAAACACGGCCCCAGTGGGACCTGATAACATTCCAGTTTGCTTACTAATTAATCTAAAATAGGATCTAGTAGACCCACCTAGCATTCTCTTTAACCATAACCTGAGAACTGGCTTTGTTCCAGCAGAGGGGAGAACAGTAACAGTGATCCCCTTGCGCAAAGTGGTGCCATCAACCGACCCTCAGAGCTATAGACTCATCAGTCTAACCAGCCTTATCTGCAAGGCCATGGAAAGAATCATCATGGACATTATCAACAAGGGCACAGATGAACTTCATACTCTAGATCCAACCCAATTTAGCTTCATTAAGGGTAGATTATTCTTATTAAACTTAGTATATTTCTTTCAGAAAGTCAACAAAGCCCTGGATGAAGGTAAGACAGTGCATAACACCTATCTTGACCTAGCTAATGCTTTTGACGCAATCCCCCAATCAGGTATCATTGAGAAGCTCTCCCAGCTGGGGATTAACCCTTACGTCACTAGATGGATAACAAACTGGCTCACTGGCAAAACAGATACTGTCAAAGTTGATGATTCCACCTCTACTAGTAGACCCATCACCAGTGGCATGCTATGAGAATCTGTGCTTAGCCCTTTACTGTTTGGAATCTGTTTCTCAGAAGTCCAGGCTAAAGCAGAAGGCCTTTGGCTTACAAAATTCATTGATGATTGTAAATTGGGTGCAATCATTTGAGTCCCCTAATGATGTTAACATATTACAGAATGGGAACAAACAAATGAAGAAGAAGGATCCAGCAAAATAATGCCAACAGTCCGACAAAAATACAAACGAGTTGTTTATTAAATTAAGCGCTTTCGTCAGGTTATCTGACTTCCTCAGAAAACAGTCAGCAAACATCCATGTGTTTAAATACCCTCCCCCAGCAGTTGACCAAATTACATCATTTCCTGTCAAACCAATGGCATTTAAAAATAACCATATATCAAAAATAAACATATATCAAAAATAAAAGACAATTAAAAACTAACCATGTTGATACAATTCCAGTTCACACATTCATATAAAACATAAAGATTTTAGTTTTAACAATGCCATAATACTAACCCTGTCATTAAGGCCAGGTTTTCCACTAGCATTAAGTTTAATTTGCCATTTTAACTCAAAGAATTCAAGATAATCAACCACCGGCCCACCCCCGAATTCAAGGTCTATGTGGTCAGTAGCACAAAATTTTAAACTGTGTGTGGGAAACATTTCAATATTTTTAAACAAAGCATTTTTGTTGTTCTTTCACCTTATATCATATAGATGTTCATAAGCCCTTTGTTTTAGGGCCCTCTTAGTTTTCCCCACATAACAACCTTCACATGAGTAACACTTGGCCACATACACCACTCCTTTGGGGTAACAATAATATTTCTTTTTCGGATAAATGGTCCCAAAATTCTTGATATATATAGTGTCCTTGTCTAACATGAGGTGACATTGTGGACATCTACCACATTTAAAACACCCACCTCCACTGATAGCCATTCTTTTATATTCCAACAGGCCTTTCAGTGACATATCTTTCTTGTATACCACAATAGGTTTTTCACCTAGTACTCTACTGACCTCATCATCCAAGCTGAAAATCATCCAAAATTTTGTAATAATATTCCGAATGCCATAAAAATTTAAAGTGCAAGCAATAATGAGACCCCTAGAGAACCCATCATGATTTCTCCTGTCAGGAACTGTGTCAATAGCCCATGTTGGACAGGAGCCTAACAATTATACCCGTTTCTCTCATATGTTTGACTTCATTTTCTATAGAGTTAACAAATTCCAAGGTGTACCCCCTCCTGACTAGCATACCTTTGAGTATCTCAATTTCCCTACTGAAGCACCGTCCTCAGATGTCATTTTGGCAACCCTGACATATTGCCTCTTCACTAAGGCTTTCTTCTGATGTTCAGGGTGCCAGCTTTGGAAGTGTAATAGTGAGTTAGAGTAAGTGGGTTTTATGAATAAATGTGAAGTGAACATTTTCCTACTAAAATCCTTTCTGATAGTGATGTCCAAAAAGTTCAACATACGATTGTCCCTTGTCATAGCAAATTTCAAGAAATTAGTAGTCCCGTTAATATATGAAAAAAATTCTTCCAAATTACCTAACCCACCTTTCCAAAAGAGAACTATATCATCAAAGCAGCGGCCATACAGTGCCCAGGACTCCCTAAAGTTAGAATTCATGATAAATAGGTCCTCCCAGTACGCCAACACAATGTTGGCAAACACGGGGGCACAACATGCTCCCATGGCCAAACCTTGTCTCTGTTTAAAGATATGGCCTTCAAAACTGAGAAAGTTGTTTTCTAAAACCAGCTCCATGCAAGTTCTTATGGTCAATACTGACCCATGTCGCAAGTCAGAGTTGTTACACAGATACTCATAAAACCACTCCAATCCCAATTCATGGGTTATCACAGAAAAAAAGATCACAAATGTCTATAGTGACCATAATTAAATCATTGTCAAACATCTCAGGTTTAATTTTACCCAGGAAATACCATAAATCCTTTATTACCATTTGAAAACCTTTTGCCTAGCTAAATACATTTACAGTAAGGTGAAAGGCTTATTAAACAACAGACAGTGGGTAATAAAGGATTCATGGGATTTCCTGGGTAAAAGTAAACCCAAGATGTATGACGATGATTTAATCATGGTCACACTGTTGACTAACTACTTAGTCGAGAAAATGTCAACTAAATGAATGCTGACTGAAGCAACAGTCAAACTCAATTCTCTTATATATATATATATATATATATATATATATATATATATATATATATATATGTGTGTGTGTGTGTGTGTGTGTGTGTGTATATATATATATATATATATATATATATATATATATATATATATATATATATATATATATATATATATTTATATATATATATACTATATATATATATATTTACACACACACACACACACACACACACACACACACACACACACACACTTGCGCACACATAGTCACACAAATATAAATTACAAACACATTCATTAATTCATGTTCTGAAAGCAGATTTTATTTATTTGCCTTTGTTGACTGGGTTAGTCCCACTAGGCCAGCAGCCTCTTTTCAGGGAAGATCTGAGGTCGTATTCATACTGACTACAGGACATTTGCCAGGGCTCTAGGAAAATTCATCTTATTCTTTTTGATAAGTGCCATGGGACCTTTGACATCCACCTGTGCTTCCAGTATCTCAGGCAGATAAGTCCTCAGTTTTACATCTCATCTGAAGGGCAGAAACAAGTTTGTACATTGCAGTGCAGCATCTTACATTCAGCAGTTTCCCCCTGTCCAGACCCTCTTGAATGCTTCTGTAGACATGCTTCCACTCTCCCAGTTTGTCAGCATTTTTGCTTGTTTTTATTAGCTGGGAATGCCCAAATGTAAAGTTATGTTTTTGCTGATCCATGGAGAGAAATGCTAGAAAAGCATTTAAGTAACGTCAGCACTCATCATAAAAAACTTTGCAATATTATGAGATATGATGATGCATATAGTAAAATTCAGAGAAGTGTGCACTGAGACAATAATACAAACTTTTGTGAACATTGAGACTGGATCTATAAACTGGTGTCAGATGGTAGCAACTGAGGAAAAAGTACTATATATGTAACTATGTTTAGGAACTATGCTAAAAAAAGCATATCTTGTGGATCCACTACTGTTTCCCTAGGGTTTCCCCAGATGTTTGTTTTGGTATGTACCCTTCTATCGGATCTGACCCCCTGTCCACTCGAGGTATCCTTTCCATGTAGTTCTCTTTCTTGTAATCTGTTGTCTTTAAGAACATGTATGATCCCCTCTTCATCATGCCTGGATTCTACTAACTACAGGTCTAGAGTTTTTTTTAACTGTTGTCTGTAATCCTTTTACTCCATCATCCTGATTACCCTGACAGTCTTTCTGTGTATGCTTTCTAGCTGTCTGAAGTTCATTTTCCTGCATGGCATTTAGAGCTGCAAACAATATTCCAGCTGCAGCCTCAGGCATGTGCATCTGCATGCACAAATGACCTGAATCTGTAATGCAGTATTCAGCTTATCACTTTATTCAGCACTGAAGCATTTTCTCTGATTATTTATGGTGACCTTAGACACTCTTAGGTTCTTTTTGTGTGCTGAGTTCTGAACACACAGTGCAACTTCAGGTTTGTACTGGGGATGCAGGTTATTGTGTCTAGTACTAATTCAGTACTTTGCATGTGTCTGCAGTGGACTTCAAATCATACACAGAGACTGACACACGCACAATTATTCACATATTTTCAGCACTAATACCTCTTCACTTTACCAGAATGTGTTACAACTTCAGGTTTGTACTGGGGATGCAGGTTATTGTGTCTAGTACTAATTCAGTACTTTGCATGTGTCTGCAGTGGACTTCAAATCATACACAGAGACTGACACACGCACAATTATTCACATATTTTCAGCACTAATACCTCTTCACTTTACCAGAATGTGTTAGTCTTTGTAAAGTGGGTTCAATGTAAGGGGTGTATGATCAGACTAGAGATCAGAAGTGCAAAGCACCTTTAAATACAAATGTTTTTACTACTTACAGATTACAGTACATTATAAATTATTCTGAATTTTCTTTCTAAATGTAATTTGGCAGGTTTAAAGCTTGCCACTTCCTTTTAATCTGTGTGACAGGATTTTGCTGCAGTGTTAAAAGAACTGTTTGCAGTGAGTTTTTTTCCCTGTAGCACTTACAAACAAAACATTTTTGTTTACCTGTACATAGATATGAATTCATGCATTGGAAAGGTGATGCCACATTTACAACTGCTTTCCCAATAAGACCTTGCAGTGGTATGGAGTGGACGGTGGTGGTGGTGGGGTGTCACTGTAGAAATCTGTGTGTATTATGTCTATTCCTGCATACACCCCTGGTTTTCACACATAGCAAATAAAGGGAAGAATGTCACTTCATGTCTTCAGCAAGATGCTGCCTCTGCTGTATGAGCTAAACTGATGTACAGACACACAAGTATGGGCACTAATTCCTTCAGTGCTACCCAAATGGTGCTTGTAATGTATCCATTTAGTAAGGTATCTTTGTGGGCATTCCAATTGTTGTGTCTGGACAGATACATGCTAAAAGGGGAATTATATTCAATGATTTGCCTAATGAGGGCTGAGAAAAGGGGGCCAATAACATTCACAGATGCAATCCCTTTGTTTACAAACTATGCAATATAAGAAGGGCTTTCTTACAACAACAGACACATGTTGGTCAAATGTTTGGTCAATGTCCACATAAGTTCACAAATCCTGAACAACTGGGCAAACTCTTAGGGGATATTGTCAATGTGGTAGTTCCCCTGGAATAGATGGCATTCCAAAGGATACAAGAATGCATTTTTTGGCATTTAGTTTTAGTCCATGATTTTGGCACCAGTTATTTGAGACCAACCTTCCTGCAGGATGGCTAAATCATTTGGTGATTCAATGACTGCTCCTAGCTTGCAGTCATCTAGAAACTCAGTCAGCCAATGCCCATTGGTATTGGCTTTTACTTCAGAAAAGTAGATGCTAAACAGGAGAGATCCCATCACAGAACCCGGGGGACTCCAATGGTGACTGGTGTCATTGTGGCAGTAACTTGCCCTATTTGATTACCTGCCTCCTATCTGTGAGCCAGTTAGCAATCCAGTGGGAGACATAGGAGTTTATTCCCAGTTTATTTAGCTTTTCTACTATGCCTGAATGGGGAATTGTGTCAAAATCCATTGCTTTGGTGACCTTTTTAAAAAAGATCCACCAGGTTGAGTAAGCATGACCTGCCCTTGATGAATCCAAACTGAGCCAGTCCAGTGTTTGGAGGTTCCCTATATCCTAATTGATTAATTCCATGATAAGTCTTTCTATGGCTTTGCATATGAAGCTGGTCAGACTTACAGGTCTGTGGAAGGTCCTGGCTTATGCAGGGAAATGACTGCAGCTGTTCTCCATTTGCTTGGTACAAAACTTGTATGGAAGTTGAGATGTAACAGTATTGTTAGGGACTTGGCTAAATTATGATTCATGCTATTTAAGATGCATCCAAGGATATTGTCAGGACTCATCAACACAATATTTTTAGCTTTTGATAGCACTTTTAGGACTTGGTCTTGTGTGATGGTTTGAGGCAAGCCAGTTTCAGGTATACCTTGAGGGACAGACGGAGGGGAAAGAGGGGTAAAGTAAGAGCTAAATGTATCTGCCAGTAAGTTAGCTATATCTTCCGCCTTTGTGTAGGTAACATCATTCACAATTAACTGTGCATTGCTGCTTTGAGCTTTTGAGATTATAAACATAAATGCTTTGTAACTGTCTTTGGCTTGGGTAGCTACAATAGCCTCAGATTTAGCTTTGGTGGACTTTATTAAGTTCCTGAGTTGTTTGTTTATTTCAGTGACAAGGGATCTAACATTGTGGGAATTACTCTTCTTACTTGTGTTCACCATTCTTTTCGTTTCATTATAAAGCTTGCTGATATTATAGTTCTACCATATGGGTTTATTTCTGGAGTTTTCCCTGCACTTGCCCCTATGGGGTACAGCTACATCTATGCAGCCATCTACATGCTGATATAGTGTGGTGGTGTACTATTTTGTGTATTCAGTGGAGTTAACTGGGTTTGATGGGTATCTGAAGCTTGTCAATGTATCACTTAGGAGTAGGTAGTTTGTCTTAAAGAAATATCTAAAGGTACCTTGGATGGAAGGGATCTCTGGTTTCAGTTTTCTTTTGCAGGAGACTGCTCTGTGGTCAGACATAACAAGTGATGAAGATATGCAAGGGATTGTACAAGATGCTCCCATGTTACTAAGGACAAGATTCAAGTTGTTATTCTCCCCAGAAGGTACTCTGATTATTTGTTCCAGAGTGTGTGTATTGACAAAGTCCAGGAATCTTTGTGTTTGTGCACTAGTGGGGGTGTAGGTTTCCCAGTCTATACCTGTATAGTTTATATTATCTAGTAAAATGGTATTGGGTTTAATACTGAGTGCTTCTAGTTCCTGTGCATTGTGGTTTTCTTTTGTCATAGAGGGAGTTCTATAGCTAATATATAGTGAGGGACCCTTCTGATGGTTATTTGGACATGAAGAAGCTCTAGTGCATCATGCTGCTTTACCAGCCTTGCTGTGAGTCTCTTCTGGATGTAAATTGATACACCTCTACCTTGAGTCCCCTCCTGTACAGTAGCTGGTCTAAACATGTGCAAGGCTTTATAGCCCTGCACAGCTGGTGTGCTCTCCACCATTCCAAGCCATGTCTCAGTCACCACACAAATGTCAATGTCTTCCAGGGTGAGAAGGACTTGTAGGGCGTAGATTTTCTTGTTCAGGATCCTAGCATTCTTGAGTAGCACCTTCATATTTTAATTTGCTTGTTTCCTTATGGGATAGAGAAAACAGCAAAGGCAAATAAAGTTCACCACACTGGAGACAGACATGTTACTGCGGGTCTGATTCATGTACAACATGCGTACCCTTGAAAAGGGTAAAAAACACAAGATTTTCCAGGATGATGTATAGCAGGATGGGAAGTAGGACATCAGTGCTGTGGGTGGCCATAATAGTACAATAGTACAGGTACATTGCATGGTCACTGACACAATGCTGCATTACAAGAGCAAGGCACAGGATATTGCCTAGACCAGGGTCACCAAGGAAGTGCATAACTAACAGAGAAGCATCTGACAGAACTGGATGACTTTCAGGTAACCCTATTCAAGGCCAGTGAGAGAATACTTATAGCTGCTGTGCTGTGGGATGTGTTGGATGTGGGAGATGGACTGCCTGAGCTTCTGTAGGGAATGCACCATGTAAGTCTTACTGTGCATCATTACTGTTGTACACTTATCCAGATGTGTGAATGGGTTGTTCAACAGAACATATGGATATCTGTTCTCCAGCACTTCAGGGCTGCAACAGCCTACACTACAAAATAAGTATGTGCCCATATGCTATGCAAATAACTGGCAAGTACCAGTATTTGTGCCACATGTTGGGGTGAGAATATAAAAACACTTGACAAATATCAGTATTGTGTGCCATATGTTGGGGTGACATATCTGGTCCAATATTTATGCAGGTGCATTATTTTTATGCTTTCACAGGTTCCAATGACAGGTGGTTTGGTCAGCACATGCCTGGTGGAATCTGTCAAGATGTTGAACAGTTTATTTAAAAATGCTACCTCGTTGGTAAATTCTCCAAAAATGATTTTCTGGGATTGCAGAGGCTGCACTTTTCCCAAATATTATGCAACCTCAGAGTTGGTAAATATAACTTGGGGGTGGTATGGGGGCTCCCCTCCTGCAAAAAAAGCCTTCTCTTCTGATTGCCAAAATAATTTTCTGCCTGTTTTTTCCTACCAAACAGCATTTTAAATAAATGTATTCTTTAGCTGTACAAGAGTCCATGCCTGATGTCAGCAGGTCTCCTATGGTTGACGATAATGGTGCCATGCACCTGGTACACTCTGATGACACAGCAGTACTATCAGCAGGATTAACAGTGAATGGCATACACACATCTTCCACAAATGAGATGATGGTGGAAGAGTAGGCTGAACTTATGGCATCACCTGTGTTTAGCTCTGGGCGTCATGTCCATGTTAGTTCCACCAATGCTACACAGGAGTTACTAACAAAGATGGCCACACTACCTCCAAGGTGCATACACCTATATGGGGAGAGGTGTGTAGATGACCATTGCCATTATGACTCCAGGTTATTTCCAGACCTGGGTGGCAGCCTTGGCATCAATCAGCAGATGTGCTGATCAATGATCCAGGCACAGACATCTGCTGTACACACTATGGCAGAGACTGTGAGTGTGCTACATGGCCTGCATGCGGAAGTACAACTCTGCATGGACTTAGGATGACCTGCACCATATGTAGACTAACATGGGATATAGGGACCTGAATTAAACATACTTACTGAGTAAAGCAGTGAACCAACCGGCATCCATGGGTACATCCATGAGAATATTAGCAAATGTATGCCATGGCTGTAGAACACTCTAGATGCAAGGTGCAAGGTCACATGCCAGGCTTATGCAGGTGGCAAAAGCTGTTATGAAGACTGCATCACTGTTATATCTTGCAATGGCTGCTTCCTGTGGACACTGTCATAGCCATGGCTGACACTCATCCAGCTTCAGTGTAGAGATTCTCCACTTGTTCCACACTATTCCTATCACTTGTTGGCTTACTGAGTGCACTGTCTAGGCATGGCCATCCTCAGTATCATGAATGTCATCCATCTATTCTCTCCTAACATGGGGACCACAGGGAAGTCCCCTACACCATCCCCTCAGTAGGAGGCATTTAGCTCTGTGCAGGGCCATGTGGTACATTTGGTCAAAGTTCAAGATATGGAAGCTCTATGCTGACACTGGAGAAAGCAATCACTAACTTTCTTCCACCCTACCTATATGTGTGTGTATGGCCATGACATACACCTCCCATAAACCTTACACTGATGGTAGTAGTGCTGTCACCTGATAATGTGCCTCACTCCACCTGTGGAAATGATGACAACTGTGCTCTGCTAACCCCTCTAGCCTGTGTGGGTAAGGTAATGTCAGATACAAATAGTATACAAATAGTGACCAGTAACTGCACTTTAATGCATAGCCTAGGAGTGTTACTGCATTAGTTTTATTCTGGGGTGTTGTGGTCATAGCCCAAAGTAGTGGACCAAATCCACCTCTTTGCCAGTGCAACAATGTATTGTGTCTGCCTCTGCCGCACATGGAGTACTTTTGCAGCTGGTTCCACTGATAACTCCTTGTCTGAATCCTGCTCTGTTGCTACAGCATGTCTGTCAGTCAGTACTGCAATCTACCCAAAATACATTTGACTGCATACTACTATATTGTGTAACAAGGTGCAGACCACAGTATCTTACTGTAAGTTATAGATGCATACTGTAGTGCATCACCAGATGTATCCAAGAATCAGGAATATGCCTTCATGAGTCTGAACACTAATTCAATGGTGTGTGTCTGCAGCATCATCATCAGCCCCCTTTTTCCCATTTTCTACAAGGGTTCAAGGTGTTGTGTTAACTGTCACCATCTCTCTCAATTCAATGCCACTCTCCTACCTTATTTGACAGTAATGCCTGACTATTGTAGGTCTTCTCTCATGCAGTCCATCCATTTCTTTGCTGGATGCCCTCATTTCTCCTTGCCCTCTTCCTATCTTCCCCAAATCATATAAACCAGATTGTCTTCTGCTTTCCTGCACAAGTGCCTAAAGCAGACTAATCTGTTTTCTTTGACTACTTGAACTTCTGTTGTGATGTCGTTCTTTCTTCATCTGTCCCACAGTGTGCATCCTACCACCAGTTTCAACCACTTCATCTCCATCATCTCAAGCTTTCTCAACTGCTCTGCTTTCACTGCCTGGGTTTCTGTTCTATACAGTAATACTGGCCATACTACTGTTTTGTACACCTTACTTTTTGACTTCTTTGGCGTTCTTCTGTCACATACTACCTCTGACACTCTCTTCCAGTTGCCTGCAGCCACTCTAATTCTAGCTTTCATTCAGACTTCCTTTCTACTCAGCCACTGCTCCTAGAAACTTGAAGCTGTTAACCTATTCCCTTCTATCTCACTTCTAGGCTTCTTCTGATTTTTACCATTTGCTGCCATTACAACTGTATTATATGTACTCAGTTTTCCATTCCATTCCCCCTATTATTTGCTGAAGTTCTTATTCAGTTCAGTCTGCTTGTAATGCCACATATCTGCATACAGCAACTTTACTGATTTTTCCCTCTGACCTGTTTGGTAATTTAGTCCATCTCCAGTATGGAAAAGCACTGGGCTAAGAGCTAAACCCTGATGCACATCCACTCCCACTGGGAACCCCTCTGTGAGTCTGAACACTTTGTATGTGTCTCATTGTGTTCTTGTACACAACCTGCACAATTTTTTCAATGTTTCTGGGACTGCATAGGTTCTTAGATTAGTACTGGCTAACTGTCTTGTGGGCCATTTTAAACCTAGCCAATTACACCATGTGAGAATTAAATCCTTCATCTTGTGTCTGTAAGGTAAACACCTTAACCATTATGCCAACCTCTCACCTGTCCAAATTAGCTTTCTTGAGACCGTGTTATATGCTTTCTCCCATTTGGGCACTTTCTTCATCTATAGCTTCTTCTCAACTATCTGACTCACTGCAAACATTGGGTCATTTGTGCTGCATCCTAAACTGAATCTGAACTGCTCATTTCCCATCTTACCTTTACTGTTCTGTGTATTTATTTATCATTTACCCTCTCCAGAGCTTTCATGCTGAGGTCATGCTGAGTGACAGGAGTTTTATACCTCTATACTGCCCACAATTGTGAATGTCTCCTTTGTTTGTGTACACTGTCACTAGTATGCTTATTCTCCAGTTATCTGGGATGCACCTTTCTCGCCATACTGTTATTTGTGTCCCTCTTGAGACATGTCTCCCTTAACTCACCCAACATCTTGATTATACCTGCTGTGACCTCATCTGAGCCTGCTGTGACCTCATCTGAGCCTGCTGCTTTCCATGTCTTAATTTTCCTTCGTGCTGTTCTTACCTCTTCTAGAGTGGGCTCCTCTTCTTCTTTCTTCATAAGCTGTGCCTGAAGCAGTACAGCTTCTGTGGGGTTTTCTAATTCAGAAGCTGCTGGAAATACTCCTTCCATCTGTCTTTGAAGTCCTGTAGACTGGTGAAGAGTTTGTTGCTGGCATCCATTATGAAGGGTGTCTGATGACTATCTTCTCTATCTTTCTGCCTTTGCCTTGCAACCTGATACAGTTTCTTTGTGCTTTCTACTGACTTTCTTTTCAGAATGTGGTACAGCATCTCTGATGCCTTGTTCTTTGCTGTTGCAATTGCTCTCTAAGCCTCTTTGTTTACAAACCAGTATTCCTTCTTATCCTGGCCCCTCTTTTTTATCTCACACTTTTCCTTTACTTCTTCTGATTTTTGATGATTTCCTGGACTTCTTGCATCCCACCACCAGCTTTCCTTATGTACCTTATTTACATAGCTATGTCAGCTGCATATCTGTTCTATAGTCCTTACACATGCTAATTTCAGGTGCTGACATTCTTCTTTAACTTTTCCTATTTGCTCTGCTTCCTGAGGTGCTAGAGCCCTGAGTATTTCCTTGAACTCTAGTGCTTTCTCTCCAGTCAGCTTCCAAGTCTTCAGTCCAGTCTCTGCTGACCTTAGAGCCTTCTCTGACCATTGCTTGCAGCCAGTTGCGGCAACCAGTGGTTCATGCTATGGGCTGAGTGTTTCACTGGGGATGACGTTGCAATCAATGATTCTATCTCAGTGCCCTTTACTTACTAGGAGGACGTCTACCTAAGTTGCATCTTGACCACTTTTAGGTTTATAGGTTCATAGATTAGTACTAAGCTAACTGCCCTTGCGAGCCATTTTAAGCCTAGCCAATTATCCCTTGTGAGACTCAGACCCTGCAACTTGTATTTATAAGGCAAACACCTTAACCATTAGACCACCCTCACCTTTGTGACTGTCTCACTGGCTGAGCCATTTGGTGGCCACAATCTAGCCATTTACCAGACAGAAATCTAGAATGGCCTTTCCTTCCATATATTCTTGTCACCCCATACATGGTAACCCAGGCAGTCCTCATATCATGTTTTGTCTATCTCCATATGTGCACTCATGTTGTCCTGCTTTATCTAGTAGGTCCTGCAACTGCTGCCTGACTGCACTGTTGTCTTCAGTATCAAAGCCTGCTGTGGGGCCAAATCACTTAGAGTGTATTCTTACATCATTGAGTGGCTAGTCTGTGATCCATTTTCTCCTGTCTTGAGGATACTGCACACCCCATTTGATGCTCAAAGCAGTTGGTCTACTCTTTCCCTGATAAGCATTATCTAGTGTCTGTGCTGCTGCCCACAACTCCTTTCTTCAATGAGTTTGAGGTGGAAACACTCAGCATATTTCTGAGAGGTGGGAAGAACCCTACAGAAACACAGGGAGAACATGCAAACTCTACACATTCATTGGCCAGATGTCAGGCTCAAACCCTGTGCCTTGTGTATCGGAGGTGAAGACCTTTACCATTATGGCGACTGTGTCTGCAACAGTATACTGTTATATGCTATCTCCATTATGGTCTGGGTGCTTCTGATGGGGGTCATCAGTCACAGTTGCAAGGCATATCCTGCATAACCTGCAGCACGCAGTAATGGACACCATTATGTGTGGCCTGCTACCTATGTCCATGGGAATAGCACATGTAGAACTCTGTGGCACATGCCAACTAGCTGACCTTTTGGACTGTCATCCTGCAGGAAATATTGGTAAAGATTGCACATGTGCCAGATGTGGAAATAATGGGAACTGCCTGGATGGTGCTCAGACATTGTACATAATACCTTTTGCACTGAACATCACCTGGCACTTGAAAGGGATGGAAGACATTCTATATGATGTACTGGATGCCCTATGGAGCAGGTGGGGCCTTGATGACAAGGTAGGTGCAACCAATGGCCTTCAGGACCTCTGGGAAATGATTTATATTGTAGAATGCCTGCACAGTAGTTATTCTCTCCACTATTTTCCATGGAAACCATATATGCTTTTCTGCTTGCTACAGCGTTATATCAAAGCACTGATGTAAGATTTGTGAAGCTGACACCTGTAAAACTCATACTGTGTCCTCCATTGAACATTGAAAAGTCTGTGTAACAAGGATGGTGGATACTATACAAATGTTTGTGTCCAGTGGGATAGGTATTTCATGTATCCCTTTTGAATCCATGTATGGGGCCACATGCCTACTACATTTCAAAAGGTGTCTCTGTCCACACAGTAGAAGTTCATAATGTCCTGGTCATGTAGTTGATGGGATGTCAGCCCACACTGGTAAATTCATCTTTGACATGGAGGCAATTACATGCAGCTTAGCTGATACTGGCTCTGAAAACAGCTAATAACACAGTTTGCTCTGCTAATGCTGATGCTACTCCTAGCATTATAATATGACTGAAGCTTCTTTACCCTGGAAAAATCCTGCCATTCAGACTAGATTATCATTGTGGCTCTTTGCACTAATATGTTCCTTATTGCTCTGCTATGTTTGAATTCATCATTTGCATCTACAGTGGCTCTTATTAGCATGGTGACACTCAAATGCATGTCATTATGCTGTCATTAGCATGCCATGCATACAGTGTTATTTGTCTGGTAGCATGGCAGCACACATTGTATTGCTGCTCACCATGTTATTATGAGTAACAATGTACATTAATTTGTTTTGAATACGCCTCCCATACTGTAAAACACTTGTTGTGGAGACCTCATTAGGATGTTGGTTTACATTTAATGCACAAATAGAACATACATTTCCATTATGAAGAGTAAATCATTCTAGGGTATGGTTTCCTGGCTTTTAGAATAACAGATTCTTCTTCTTCATGGAGAATATCACAAATTTTCACATTCGATGAACAGCTCAGGCATGGAGATGTATACCCAAACATGTCTTTAGGCCAATTAATGGCTCATTTGAACAGGTTGCACATAGCCACACTTGCATTTAACAAACTAAAGAATAGAAAAGAGGGAAGGTATATAGCATCCATTGTCTGTACTGAAATGAGAATCATCAATTTCTCTTGCAGTTTTTGTCACAGAAATGACAATAATTCAATCACGTCAGTCGCCCTGCTAGACAGGGGTCCATGAAAGTAAATAATGTGGGAAGAAATAGCCAGGGAATTGTTATGGCTAGGCTTGTATAGGCCCTAGGGCTGATAGCCTAGTACCAACCTATGAACCTATGAACCTATGAATTCATTTGTAACTACCTTGGAGGTAAAAAGGTGCAAGATGGGAATACCTTAGTGAGATATGCTCCAATGGAAGACATGAATATTTAGTTACCATATGTGAGCTGGTGAGGTAGTGCTGTTGGGATGGTTTACAACTGTGTTCAGCCTGCTTGACAGATGCAGAGTTTGGGCAGCGAGATTGTCAAACCAAACACAGTACCACGCCTATTTCCTGTGAGCAAAGTGGGTAGACTCTCATGCCTGTGTGTGTGTTTGTATGTATGTGTGTGTGTGTGTGTGTGTGTGTGTGTGTGTGTGTGTGTGTGTGTGTGTGTGTGTGTTTTTTGAGTTGCCACGTGATTAAATTATTGTCTGCAGACATCAGAAATAAAGCATTTTTCATTTCAATGTGGGCATTAGGGGCTTACAATCCAAAAGAACTTTATGTAGTTTTGACTATTCTGCAGTCTAATATCCTCTTGATTGCTCGTTGCTTGTGAAGTTTCCTCATCGAATGTTTGATGCTCCTCTAAATAACACATGTAAGGGACATCCCTCTTAAAAGGGAAGAGTATAACAATATTTCTTCTCTATGTCCACAAAATAATATCAGAAGATAAAGCTGGAAGAACAGGACAGCACAGTTGTGTAAGTTAACTTACCATAACAGTAGATGCTCGAATGAAACAACTTACCACAGTAGATGTTTGAATGAAAACTGCTGCAATAGCCTTAGCTATATGGGTTGGATACAACAGTCACCAGCTCCATAATCTTTCAGTGCACCTTTCATGTGCCCAAACCATTAGTCAGCTTGAGCTGAGCTGACTAAAAGTCAGGTTTGGGCACAAAGCCCTTCAGAGCTTTCCTGTTGCTGCAGAGAGCAGTATTCTGCAGGCTTTCTAGCACTGATGTTTGGCTAATGCTTTTCCATTGCTGGGTAGACAAGTTTCTTCAGGGGGCTTCTACTTTACATTTTATGACAGAAAACTTACTTTTTCTGTGAAACTTAAATATTTAAGCTAGGAAAATTTGTTTTTATTGACTGTCATGTAACACTTGTTCACTTTTAATCAAAGTTTACTTTTTTACTTTTATGGTAAAAAGTTGTTGAAACTTAATTTAAACTACTTTTCTATCTGAAAACTGGTATTAATTTATTTTTGTGGGTAGGGTATAATATCTCCTTCTTCAAAGTATAGGATAACTTTCTGATCAACTGGGTACAGAATTTCCTCCACTGAGAGGCACCCTTTGAGAAGAATCTTGGGAAGATGTGTCCAGATTGCAGTAATATCAGATTCTAAAAAGAGGTGCAGTACTGACTTTATGGTGGAATAGCAGGATTCCTTTCTGTATCCTTTTCAGCAACTAGTTGTCCAAGCATAGATGCAGTATAATGGCCTTAATGTTAAGGAATGCTTTCTTTGATGATAAGCATTTAGCATATGGCCTGTTTGTCATGGAAATGCCAAACTGGAAAACATACAGTTGGGACTGCCTGTGTGTCAACTGAACCAACAAGATGCTGATGTTAATCATACAGTTAGAGTAAAGAAGTAAGCATACCCTATGTATGAGGAAGCCATTTATGAGACTTTCTGAACCCCTGGATTCTGATTTCTGAGGATAAATATGTAGAATGGTTTATGCTGAGTGACATGGCAGAGACATTTTAAAGTCTTGGGAAGATGGCATAACTAGAAAATGACCATTAATTTTACCATTTTTAGGACAATCCTAGCACTGCTGGAAAGTTAGGAGCTCTGGGTACAGTAGTCCTGACATATGAGGAAATACAGGTCTCAAGGTGAAACAGGGAGGTGAAGTAAGCCAGATCACCAAGTGGAAGCATGTGTCTGAGAAGGAGCGCCTTGTGCAAGGCATGACAAAGTGAAAATGAAAGTTTGGGTAGATATTGGGAAAGGGAAAAGTAAATTTCATTCACAGATCACTGTTGTGGTAGCCTAAGCTGTATGGGCCCTAAACCCTGCAATTAGCCAGGTTCACAAAACATTGGGTGCCTTCCACATACCCCAACTGTCAGGAGCTCAAGAAAAACTCCACAAAGGGACAATTTGGAGCCTGAAAAGCATCACAGCTTTTTTGCTGCTGAAGAGAGCTCACCTTCGGTAGCCCCATGGAACTGTCAGCTAGCTTGTGATCTTACAAGGTTGGGAAGATAACTCCCTGTTGGGGCAGACCTTCCACTACTTAGTGATTTTATGAAGAAAACTTTTTTTTTCTCCCAAAATTTATGTGTTCAACTAGGAAACTAAATGTTGTGGGACTGTCTTTGCATTTCTAAGGAAAATCTTACGTAAATCCTTATGCAAACTTTTTTGAGAGGAAAAGTGTCATTGTGCATTATAACATTTTTCAGTACTGCCTTGTTTGTGTGTTTGGGGCAGGACACTGTACTTGTGGGGGACTGTCAGTGGTTTACTTACTTCAGAACCACTTGTTCTATACATTCCATTTTATCAAAATGTTCAGGGTCCACTTCCCACTTTCAATCTCTTCCTTGGCTTACCTATGGAATCAACCTTTGTCTCTATGGTCACACCTTCCCTGCTCACAAAAAGAAGAAGGTAAAGGAGTCTTCGGGCGTTAGGCTGCTCCCATTCTGCTTCAGCCTCTTGTAGGTGATTCTGCTGTGGCTGCCTGTTATTCCTTAGAAAGCCCATCTTTTCTGCTCCCAGTCCTCTGGGTATAGCTTTTGCAGCCACCAAAGATCAGAGACAGTCATGTCCTCAGCAGATGGAGGGATGTTGTTGCTTGGCAAAGGAGAGCTACTTTTGTCGGTCAGGGACAGGTAAGGGGGCCTGTGAAGGGTTTTCACTTGGCCAGGGTAGGGATATAGTAGCTGGTATTTGCATGTCTGCTAAGAATCAGTCATTTTCAGGGAAAATGTGTTTAGTGAGAAAAATTCCTGGCCTCTTGTTTCTAATTCTATAGGCAGGGACAATTTATTGAGATTTGCAAAGGAAATTATTTTTGGTTTTTCAACGTCTTCTGGTTCTTCAGGCTGCAAAAGTAAATGAGTTCTTCCCTTTCTGATATGGGTCTTCAGTCAGAAGAGCAGACACTACAGGGGGGTGACTGAGTATCAGGAATTTTTTTACTCAATCTGACCATTTTGATTCCAAGGAAAGTATGTATTCATATTTCCCTACTGAAGAGATATAATTTTCTAACACTTTAACTAAGATAAAATAGGTTTTTCAGTGGGAGCAGAATGAAATTTCTATGGCACAGAAAATATATTATGAATTTTTACAGTTACAAATGCCTAAAGAAGCAACTATTTCTCTTGTTTTGCAGATTTTCTCACTGCTGTTATCTTACTTAATAGCAGTATCATAGCTAGGTTGGAGCAAGAGGGGCAACTATCCCAGGAGCAAAGTGTTGGATGCACGATCATCTGATCTTGATCTTTCTTTAATGCAATACTGGCTTTTAAAAGATGGTTTTGCATTTGAAGTCAAACCTGAGTGCTGTGGTGCTCTGTGTGTCAACTAAACTTTAACAACTGTATGCTACATTGTAGCAAGCAGTTTGCTACAGTTTAAAAGAAAAAAAATGGTGCTTATGTATTATCACAACGACGCAACCACACACTGTTAACATTCAAGGCATTCTTGGCAACATTCCAATCAACGTGCCTCTGAGAATGTTAAGAGTGTGTGGTTGTGAAAATACCTAAACCATACTCTCTAAGCCAGCCTGCAGAAGCCCTGAGGCAGTCAGTTATGCAGACCATCCCTCAGGAAACAGTTGGGAGCACCTTAAATCTTCTTCCAGGCTAAAAAACACATTGGATCCCTGAAAAACTAAGCAAATTATTGATGTCAATTAATTATCATTCTCAGCGACTGTATGATACTGCTGACAACATCATTCTCAGCGATGTTACTGAAGTAACTCGTGTCCTGAAAAGCGGTTGTTCATTTATCTGTTTATAGCCAACAGTTTCTCCCAGTACAGGCAACGGCACAAAACGGTCATTGGATATAAGCTAATAGTCAAATGTTTGCATAACCCTCTAGCTTCCATCTCCAAAATGTGTAACACTACCTTTCGCAATCTTACAGATAGCTTTCACATAGCTGTCACCCAACCCAATCAGGGATAAATTTACATGTATTTACATTACATTTGTTGACCGGTATAGTTTTAATTGGTATGCTTATTAAAACCACTTGCAGTTTTCTACTTGCATGCTTATTAAAACCACTTGCAGTTTTCTACTTGCCATTTTGCTATGTTGTGCCCTTCTTTTTTATAGCTGATATTCCATTTTGAAAAGGTTTACAGTATATTGGCCTTTCCTTGTTTGATTACCGTGTTTTTACTGTACACAGGCGGGAAAGTAATGCTTATGAAAACCATTTGCATTTTTCATTGTTTCATTGACCTGTTTTCTACTGTACACATGCAGGAGGGGTATGCTTATTAAAACCACTTGCAGTATTCTACTTGCCATTTTCTTTTTCTGAAAGATGAGTGGGGTGAAAACTAGTAACGTATTATGACAACCACTTACTGTCAGCATTCACAGCATTCTCGGCAGCACATTATTTAACTGACAATGGAATGTTGCCGAGAATGCCTTGAATGCTATCATTGCGCGGTTGCGATAATATGTAAGTACCAAAAAAATCGCTTTCTCTCTTTTATTTTTTTTTTAACTAAAACCCAAGTGCTGTAGTTCTCCATGCAGGCAATTTATAAACTAGCAACTGTTTTCTACAGTTTTTAAGAAGGATTTTTTTTAAACTAAAATATGAGTGCCCTAGCACTCCATGCAAACAGGGTTTGCTACATTTGTAGCAAGCAGTTTGCTACAGTTTATAAGAAGGAATTTTTTTAACTAAAACCTGAGCACTGTAGCACTCCATGCAGGTATGGTATAAACTATAGCAACTGTTGCTCCAGTTTAGACCACACACTGTGCTCAGGTTTAAATACATTGGAGGAGGAAAACGTACAGACACAGAAACGGGACCTAAGCGGCTGGGCAGGAGGGAGGGGGTGCTATGCATCTAGCTATCTTTTTTGCTTTTGGAAGAACTGTTTGTGTGTGTCTGGGTGTCTCCACTTGAAGAGTTGAGGGGGTGGAGCACTGGGTCATGGGACTGGCACTGGGTGCTGCTTGAGCCAGCTAGTCTGCTTAATAACCAGCTTTCTGTTTCCAAGAAGTCAGACAGGTTATATAAGGTACCTCAAATAAGCAAACAAGCGCATGTCTTCTATTACTAAAGCAGATGCAGCAGTTACTTCTCTGTCCAAGTTTATTGCTGATAAACAGTTTACTGCGGTTAATTCCAAGCCCTCTGACAGCAGCCAACAAGCAGAGTTTTAATTTGCAATAGCGAAGAGGCTCTAAAAAGAAAGGAAAAGCCTCTAAAAGTCAAGGTCAGTCATCCCAGTCAGCATGAGTATATGGGTATCCAGGCTCGTTCCATTCTGGACCACATGCTGCCTCAGAAAGTCATAGAGCTGGGGCCTCTCAATCCCTTAGGTGAAAGTTTTCATTCCAGGGTTTTCCTAGTTCCAAAGGAGCAGAAAGATCCTAGAGGCCTGTGTTGTTTGTCACCATTCCCAAGTTCTAAATGTTTACTCTTCAGTTTCTTGAAACTCTAATCTCCCTCTAGCTTTCACAATAAAGTTGGACCTAAGACACTTATTGGCATATTCCTGTAACAGTGGATTTCAGGGGTTTCTTAATATTTGTTGAGTCAGGTTCACATTATATGTTCTTTTTATAACCTTTGGACTTTCTACTGCAGCAAGGGTATTTGCACAATGTCACCGTTTACTGCAGACTTCAATGCAGTTACATTTTTTTATATTTGGACAATTGCCTTATCTTTGCTGACTCTTTTTCCAGCAGTCAGGAATCTTTGTAAACTGTTCTGAAACTTCTGCTCAGTGTGGGGTTCTCATACCATCTCGCAAAATTATTTTTCTGGGATGTTTGCTGGTCTCAGCCCTGGGAAGAACTTTTCTTTATAAAAAGTTGGCATGTTTCAACAGTTCTTTCCGAGTTTCCCCAGTAAGAGCCATGCACCTGAAAGGGTGTGTTTCAGGATTCTGTAGTAGATGGTGGTGATGATTCTCATGCTTTCCCTGGCTAGACTACACACACACACACACACACACACACACACACACACACACACACACACACACACACACACACACACACACACACACACACACACAAGGAAAACACAATGGTACCTCAGACCAGTATGGATTCAACATCTGTATCCTTTGTCTTTTCAGATCTCACTTCTGGAATTTGTAAACAGGAAGATCAGATCAGGTAAATCAGATAGTTCTAAATCCTGGTCTTCCATTCTCCCTGCTGACTCCCTCCAGTGAGTCACCATAGTTGCTACAGACCTGGTACAGTGATCAGTTTCAAAAGGGGTAAAATTGCAAGCTCTGTGGGACCCTGTAGACAGACAGAAGCACATAATGTCAAAGTGATTAATACCTTGAAGGCCTTAAATCATCACTGGTTCCCAAGACTTCTGAAAACCTATACAGCCAACTCAACAGTGATGTGGTACATAAACAGGGGTACTAGATATTGCCCTCTGTGCAAAATTGCTATGATAGCCTGGGAGGTAGCAATTCAGACTTCACAGTTCAGTCAGAGCACAATTTCATTGTCCCCCCCCCTCCCGTGGAAACTTCATCCTTGGGATCTTTAAAGAGTTGATCTGATTGTGGGGAACACCTCAAGTAAATAAACTTGTTTGTCTCCTTTCAGAACAAACAACTAAAGTAATTCTGCTACAGGACTCCGTACAGACAAACCTGGAAGACATATGCTTTCTCATTACCTTGGACAGTGATGTTTCTGTATTGCCTTTCCACCCTTCACACTGATTTCCAGAGTTCTTCTAAAGATTCAAAAGGACTCTCCAAAAATTGTGATGGTGACTCCATTCTGGTCAAGGTAACTGTGGTTCTCTCTTCTATTCAGTCTGGTCAAGGGCAGTTACTACAAGCTTACCCACAAACTGGATTTACTCACAAAAGACAGGGGGAGTTTGATACACCACAGTCTAGAAACTGTTCAACTAATTGCCTGGGTGATAGAATTTTTATATACTTTTTAGGTATCTTTTTTCCCTTGAAGATGTTCATTAGGTACTACAGGAGGTGAGAAAACCTTCTACTAGAAAACTGTATATGTGCAAGCAGAAAAGATTTTCTAGTTGGTGCCAGTTAAAGAACTGGGATCCTCTTCTGGCACGCCTGCCTCTAGTTCTTGATTATTTGTGTGAGTTACTACTGTCCAAAGGCCTGTCATACTCTTCTATCAAGGTATATTTGTCAGCCATTTCTGCTTATCTACTCTTGGATCCCCCCCCTTTCTAATAATGCTCAAGTTAACAGTTTTTGCAAGTGGTGTGACATACTTGTCTACCTTGCAGACAGGTGGCTCCTCCCTAAGATCTGTACTTGGAAAACCTACTCTGTCTTCATTTGAACCAGCTCTTCTGGCTGATTTGAGGGTTGTAACATGTTAGACAATTTTGGACTGCGTGTTGGGTTGTGTTAAGTTGTGTTCTTCCCCTAAACAAAAAAGGCAAGACATATGGAGACCATTTTAGTGTATCTGGTGAGCTCATGAGTTTCCCTTTATCATAGCGTAAATTCTTAGAAAACAGAAAGACTTTTCTCACAAAAAATGAAAGGCAGTCCAGAATGGGGTGCTTATCTAGCCACTTTGATGATAAATTAACTGACCGTTGAATCTATGAAGTTGTAGCAGAGAACAAGACTTGCTGAATGCTTCATTTGCAAGAAAGTTCTCAAATGTATTGCACATACATGTGCTTTTATACAGGTTCAGTATCAATTGCTAACAACTGCACAGGCATGTGGAAGGTCCAATACAGCTTTGAAAGCTGACTGGATATCAGATCCTTGGTTGGGTACATCACATATAGCTAGGGCCACTGCAACAGTGACCTAATGATGAAAATCATGAAAAGTCAGTTTTATGATCTAGAGGGATAAAGACCTGACTATGACCCAGGTCGCCTAACCCAGATAGCATCTCAGATACATTATATCATGAATGGTCAACTAGAACTAAGAGTGGCAATCACAACAGTGAACAGAACACAACGATCACCAATATGAACAACTATACCAATCATCAAACTGAAAAACATAACTGAAACTACAAAAGACAATTCTTAAACAAAGCTAAAAAATCTCTAGCAAAAACAACAATTAGTGAAATCGATGCCCTTGCATACTGAGAAGCTGTGCTGGCAGTGATTTAATTTACAAAACAGGCATTGGTTGATTTCTACATCTAACTCTATATCGTCCACAGATACAAATAATATTGCCTGCTCAAACATGCACACTCACTCACTGCACCTACCCATACTTTTCAATATGACTGCATCTAACTTGCTGTGAAGTTGATCTAATTAGTGTTTTCTCTTTCCTGCTCCACAGAACACTGGTTACTCAAACAAGTAGTCAACCAAATGCAATATACCTTTCAGGTTCTAGTGGAGAGATGAGGGGAGGTGGGACTAAGCAAATACTACCAGTTCACCCAACCTTGGGGGAGGAATAATGATAAGCCTACTACTGCAGTAGCCTCTAGTGGATTTTGGGGCTTGCTGCGGCAGTACAAACAATCATAATGTGTAATTGGTGTGCAGTAAGCAATGCATACCACTGCAGCCAAATGCTGGCACATGCGTGAAGGCATGCTAGCAGTATAGTTTGAGTGCTGTGCATTTCTGCTTCAGGGTGGTGCATATGTGAGATTTACAAAGTAAGGGATTAGGCTAACTAAAGTAAAAAAAAAATAATAATCTTCTCACTCACAGTAGCATGGCATGGCAACTGGGTAATTCTCGTCCTAAAGTTAATTAGGATCCACCCTCAGAAATGGGAGAGATGAAGCCACATGCTTAGGCTGCTAGGATGAGGCTTGTCCTGAAGTATGTCTTCTTGGATTATGATACCCATAGTCAGTGCCAGAGTAAGCTCAAGAGGTATGGGAGACAGCCAAGCTGATGGTTGGTATGTACATGGGGGAAGAAGAAAAAAAAAGGCATAATAAGAGTTAGGAGCAGGCAGAATTTTGGAAAGAGGTAATCAAAATGAGCAAAACATTAAGTGTAGTCAGGTGGGTAAATGATATCTGCATTGCTCTGATAGCGCTATATGAAGAACACAGACTAAATTACGGTACATGTTGGATATGTGGAAAGTCAGACCAGCTAGGATTTGGGCAGGAACTGTATGTGCAGGAGGTGGAGAAGACATAAGAGATAGTCGGGGCTAAGAGAAATGAAGGATGGACAAGGGACAGGAATATAGGGTTGTGATTAATTGCATGTAGGGCAACCTTGGACTGAGAATGGAACTGGAAGAGTAGAGGTAGGTGGGAGATGGTTAAAGAGGAATGTGTGTCTTGATTTGTAAAAATTCTCAAAACTATGAGAAGTATATGGTGGGGAAGTTAAAAAAGCAGGGTTTTTTAGGAGGAGTGGAAAATATTGGGAGTACACAGGAGGTAGCAGTAAAGGGAAAGGAGAAAAAGCAAGTGATTTTAGACTGCTGTATTGATGATGTCACAATGGTGAAGAAATTCAATTAACACCTACTTAAACGAGCAGAATCATTCAACCTCTGTTTTCTAAGTCCTATCAAAAATGTTTGAAACAGCATTACATGACGTACTTATAAGTACACTCACCAAATTAGACAAGAAGTATAAAACAATATCTTGGATCAAGAGCTACCTCTCTAACAGATCTCAGTCAGTAAAATGTTAAGATGATCACTCTTCCACTCTTCCTTTCTTCCCATCACCATAGGAGTTCCACAAGGATCTGTCCTTAGCCACCTGTTATTTAACATGTTTAACAATGACACGCACAAAGTAGTAGAAAAAGAAAATGAAATTAAATAGTCTGATGATTCAACACTAATCTGCTTAGCCGACATCGTACTTCAATAAAAACATGCTTTCAACAAACTGAAGAATGTCTAAAATGGTGACAACCAATTCTGAATCCTAACAAAAAAATGTTTGGAGTAATTCTAGATAGAACAGACAATAAGTATTTTCCATGTTCCACAAAATTCTGAATTACTATGAATTCCAGTAATAACAGTATAAATTCTCTAATAATGCCAGGTAACTGGTGATTAGGTGATTCAGTAGTAGGGTTACCACCTGTTCCTCTTTGCACAGGATATTCCTTGTTTGGGCAGCTGTGCATTGCAAAAAATCTGGAAAAACTGCAAATGTCCTGTGATTTTAGAGCAAAAAATATTTCCTCAGTTTCTTCATATAGTTGCATCTTCTTCTTCTTCTTTTGGCTTTTCCCACTTAGGGGTCGCCACAGTGGAACTCCGGTCCGCTAATGATTGGCAGTAGATTTTTTTATGGGTGCCAGCTCGACGTCCAACCTTCAGTGAAGGCACACCCATAAAAAAGTTATTTTGTATCTGAAACCCCTTATTATCATATGAAGGAACAGATTCTGCAAGAGTGAGCTTTTATTTTGGTAAAAACATGAAATCCAGTCCTTTACTCTAGTTGCAAGCATGGTTTGCCCTGCAAAATCATGTTTCTATAAAAAATATCTACTTTTGGGCATTTGAAAAGGTAGCAGTCCTGTTCAGAAGTTTCCTGGAACCTGGGAAATATTTATTTTCTGTTCCTTGGTCTTGGTTTTGGTGTATTTTCCAGTTCCTGCTTTTGTTGCCTATCAGTTCTTGGTAATAAATTAAGGCTTGACCAGCAAATCAAGGGCAAAGTTATTAAACCAATCAAAAACTGTGCGTAGTGTATACAATAAAACCATATCTAAAGTTACAGGCGTAGCTTCAGTCTGGACAATCTCTCCTACTTCCAACTATTCTGTACAGTTCTCCCAGTCTAACCTACATCCATAAATCTTACTAGCCTGGGATATGTGAGGAACTTGTATGCAATGGTGAGCATTGTTATTCTCCCATTAATACTTGGTGTTGTGGGTTAGTATGAACCTATGAACTAGTGAACTACGATTCCCACACAATTGCAGATTTGACACATAAACCTAAAAAATTTTAATTTCACTTCTGACTGGGCCCCTAACATTGTCAAAAGTACAACAGAAAATGTAGAATCTTACAGCTCATAGTAAAATGCGAAGACTTTGAAGATAAAAATGTATTACCAAATGTGAAAGGTGGATACAGACAGCTGACACAAAAATAAAACAAAACTGCTTACTGAAGAAAGGCTGTTCCTGACGATCTTTCAGTATAGCAGAAACATACTGATTTACAGCTGTTTCCTGCTGGAATTCATACTGATGCAAGAGGCATTTAAAGTTAAGAATTACATCAAGTTCTGACATTGTCATCTGACTCCATTCCACAGTGAGACAAAGCCCTGACTATGTTCCAGATAATCTGTGATTGATTAGTGACTTAGGCTTTGGAGGAGCTAGGTGTGGGAAGGTAGCAGAGAGTGGCACATGTTGACTCATCCATCCTACGTGCAGGGAGGCAGTCTGCCCTGCTTCAATGCCAACACCTACTGGACAGAGATGTACAGCATACAACACCATAGGCTGATGAAGTGTGCTTGGCTCTGCCAGGTCATGTCCACATGCAATCTTCATGGGACAGTAGAAGAAATGTGCACACCGATGAGGGAAGGAGTAGCAGACCCTCACATCAGCTGCAGTTTGAAGAACTGGGCCAGAAGATAAAAAAATCTTCTCATGGCTGTCTGGATATTGTCCATGTCACAAATAGTTCTTCCCTCATGACAGGGATTTAACAGTTGGTATTGGCGATGGTTAGATAATCAGAAGGCATAGGGGATAGGGTAGAAGAATACAAAAATGCAAGTTTTATATTTGCCATGGCTATTAACATGTTTTTACAGAATAGTTAATAAATAAAAGATAGTTAATCTGCCCTCGAGATTGTATTAGTCTTGAAAGAAGAGCATTTTAATCTATTACTGATTCTATAATCATTTTGTTTGACTGAAAAAATAATAATGGAAGCATGTTGCTACATCAAACACCCCATTACATTATACAGTTTAAACACCCGAGAATCTTTACCTTTGTCATTTCTTTCTGAAGCAGTTCCATTCCTTGCACTGTTGAATTCAATGCCTGAGTGCTGTAGTTGTACACTGACTTACCCTCTGAAGGAACCACAATTGTGTCAACTTTTGGTCTCTTTATTTTCTTGCTGGCTTTGTATACTGCATCAATATTATTCTGGAATAAAATGATAGAAGTGATTGGTGATCATACCTTTCAATAGTCTGATTTACCTAGACTTCCAGAATGCTGCTCCAAACTTCTCTGCTGTCCCTCATAAAATGCATAATACTGTTGAAATTAGTTATGATGAGTATTTCAGACATGTGTACTTAATAGCTTGTTACTGGTTAAAAAAATACATTTGGGTGAAGTACAAAACAGGCTACGTAATTACTCAAAGTAAGGGAGGATAGCAATGCAGAGGAGGAGGTGAAACTCTTCTTGCCTCCAGCCTGTAATCAGATGTACACTGCTTTGTGAAGGTGTATACATATAACCAAGTGGCAGCTTCACAGATGTTCTCAACTAAAATATCCTTAAAAATGTCTATGATAGTATCATAATGGCTACTGCCCTGGAAAAGTGGGACCTAACCATTTTGTTATAACTGTCAGAACAAAATGCTGTGCAGTTAGCTAAGCATTTGTAATGTGAGGCAGTATACAAAGTATTTAGTGGATATTCCTGCAACCATCTGTGCGTGTTAAAAAAAGAAGTTATGTACTCACCATAACTTTCCATCTGTGTTGTCCATTTTCATTCTTCCTCAACTGATGGGTTCGGATCCAAACCATTGGATCTGACTTGGCCACTGCAAAAGCTAGTGGGCAACATAGAACTCTTGAGCTTCTCCCTTACCTAGAATGCACCAACCCCAATTACCTCAGATCTTGTTTACTGGCTATAGCATAAAGAAATAATTTTTATACAAATAAACATAAATGTAAACATAGAAAAAGGCTAGACAAGGCTATATTCCGAGCTTTATAATGCTTGGAGTGTACAAAAGTGTTCATATTCATTTACTCTTCCAGAAAAAACATAAGGATGGAGGTTGGTGGGTGAGGAGTTGAGGACAAATGAAAATGGACAACACATATGGAAAGTTATAGTGAGCACGTAACTTCTTTATCTGACATTGTCAATTTTCATTCTGTCATCAACTGATGGGACTCCAGCTATCTAAATCCCAGGGTGGAGTCAAGGAAGGATATTCCTAAGCACCATTGAGCCAAATGATGCTCTAACTCTGGATACCAAATCCAACTTGTAATGAGTGATAAAGGTATGGGGGACGCCCAAGTTGCTGCTGCACATCTCCATGGAAACTCTTGAATGAAAAACTGAGGAAGTTGCTACAGATCTGGTTGAATGACCGTGTATTTGCTTTGGTAAATGGATATCCAATTTGTTGTAAAAAAAAAAAAAGAAATGCAGCCAGTAAGCCATCTGGCTAGAGTGACTTTGAACACTGGTTTATCCGGTTTCATATCAGCAAATGAAACAAATAACTGATCTGTAGTTTTGATGATCTTTGTTCTATGTAAATGGAAATGCAGTTGCCTATGAACCTCCAATAAATGTAATAATATTCGCCCTTGTTTGAATAATTTGGAAAGAAAACTGGTAAATTGACAGACTGGTTAATATTAGATTCTGATATTATTTTGGGCAAAGAAAGAGGCATTAGTTTGTAATGTAACTCTATCTTTTTGAAAAATTAGATATGGGGGCTTCACCGATAAGGCTTGAATTTCGTAAACTCATCTGGCAGAAGTATTGGCTACCAAAAACAAAGTTTTCCAAGAAAGAAATTTAAGATCAGAGTCATGTACAGGTTCAAAGGATGGATGGAGCAAGGCTTGCGGTACCAGAATTAGATCCCATGTAGGAGAAGGATCTTTAAACTGAGGTCTTAACAGAAGTGTGCCTCATAAAAAGGTTTTGCAAAGTTTATTAGAAGTGAGTGAGGAACCATCAAATCCAATATAGAAATTAAAAATTGCTGCCAACTGAACTTTAACTGTTGAAGAAATGGCTCCTTGATTAAAATGTAGTGTCAAGAAATCAAGAATGCTATAAATCGGGGCAGAAATGGGTTCAACATGATTCTGAAGTGCTCATTTTTTTCCATTTACTAGCATACAGTTTCCTTGTAGATGGTTTAAGGGAAGATAAACAGACAGGAGACAAGAGAATAGGTTGTCTGACTATTACTGGAAATGGAGAAACTAAGCTATCAGATTGAGATTGGGGAGGTCTGGATATATCATGCTTGTCTGGTGAGACAGCAGATCTGGAGTTGGGTCCAAAATCCAAGGCCGTAAAATTAAACGAGGCCACAGGAAGGGGAACCAAATCTGTCGAGGCCAATATGGTGCAATGAGGATGACTTTGGACTTCATCCAAGCAGCTCTCTGTAAGAACTTTGGGATCAGAGGAATTGGGGGATAAGCATAAAGTAGACCAGGAGGCCAATCATGGAGAACAGCATCCTTCGGTGATTCCCCCTGTGGGGGGATTAGGGCAAAGTTTCTGCGGCACTTGTTATTCAGGGGAGATGCAAAGAGATTGCAGCAAGGCTGGCCTCACTGTCAGAAAATCAATTCCCCTATGTTCTCGTTGAGGGACCTCTCGTGAGGTAGTAGGATGTACCTGCTCAGTTTGTCTGCTAACACACTGGACTTCCCTGGAATAGGCATTGCTATAAGAAAGTGGTTAGAAGAGATCACCCATTGCCAAACCCTGAGAACTTCTCAATACAGGGGGTAAGAGCTGGTTCCTCCTTGTTTGTTGATGTATAAAACCACTGACATGTTGTCTGTTTGAATCACAATCAAACCTGAAGGGAGAGCATTCTGAAAGGCCCGCAACACTAAATTCACTGCTCTCAACTCTAGGACACTGATGTATGAATTGGCCTCATCTGGGATCCATGTGCCTTGGACTATCTTTCCCAAGTAATGCTCCACCCCCACCCCAGCTGGGAAGCATCCATGGTCACAATGGCCTTGGGCTGAGAGAGGTTGAATAAATGGCGTTGTAGAACTTCTTCTGAAAGATAAAGGAAGCTTAAGTATTGACCATTGTGAGGCTAGCATCCACTGAAGAATTCTCACATGAAATCTGGCTAAGGGTAGCAATTTTATTGCTGCCGCCATTGATTCTAAAGCCTGAAGGACCAAGCAGGCTGAGATTCTGGTACTGCAAACTATCTTTTTCACTTGTGATCTTATTGTCTGAACTCTGGGGAGGGGAAATGAGGTTATAGTTGATTTTGTGTCGAGCAGTGCTCCAATGAACTTGAGACTTTGACTTGGTTCTAGATGAGATTTTTTTGTAGTTTATGGTTATTCCTAGTAGGGCACATGTCTGGATCACTTTTTCTTTTGCCATAATGAACTGATGCCTGGTCGGGGCAGAGATGAGCCAGTCGTTTAAGTATGGAAACACTCAGAATCTCTGCAGTCTCAAGTGAGCTGCTACTACCACCATACATTTGGTAAACACCCTGGGGGCTGTGGTGAGACCAAAAGGCAGAACCATGCACTGGTAGTGACTGTCTCTCAGCTGGAAGCATAAGAACCTTCTAGATCACCTATTAATTGTTATATGATAGTACGTATCCTAAAGATCTATCAAGCACATCCAATTGTCCTTTTCCAAAACCAGAAGAATGGACTGAACCGTGACCATCTGGAACATGGTCTTTTGAATGGATTTGTTTAAGATACTGAGATCTAGAATTTGTCTCCAGTCCCCTGTTTTCTTTGGCACTAAAAAAGAACCTTAAGAAAGTTTCAGATTCTATCTGGTCTGGTGGGACCTCTTGGATGACTCTTTTTTTCTAGCAGCTTTTGAATTTGAATTGCTGCTTGCTGCTTGTTCCCTCTGACTGGGTGGAACATCAGGGAACTTTCTTGAATTGGGAGGATAAAGGGAAAATGCTATTATATAACCTCTGGAAATGATCCTCTGCACCCAAGTATCTGTTGTTATTTCTAGCCAGACTCTCTGGTGCAGGGGCAAATGACCCCCAATTGCCTCCAGAGGGGAACAATCGGGCCTCCTTTCAGAAGTGCTGAAACGGTTTACCAAAGAACGATTCTCTGGACCCTTGGTTCTGCAGACCAGCTTTTCCACAAGGACGGCATCTTCCATTTGAGTTTCCTCATATGCCTCTGGGGGAACCTCCTCCATGTGTGTACTGGAAAGATCCTTGGGATTTTTTGAACCACATTTTACCACTGCCTTGATGATTCCTTAAAAAGGACCGTTGAGACGTGGAAAAACATACGTCTGCAGCAGAAAGGGTCTTTCCATCCTTCTCACACCTACACAATGTGTCTTTACCCTTGGGGCCACAAAGAGGTGTGCACTCAAAAGGAACATTGACAAACAAAAACTTAAAGGGCTGCAAAAAATCACATAAGCACATCCAGGAGTGTCTCCTAATGTAACACCTGAACCTGCTGCCCTTGAGGTTCCTTCTGCTACATTAGAAATGAGTCTCATGGAGGAGTTGGATATTGATTGCAGGGTAGCCAACTGAGAGTTGACAGATACTTTCACCTCTTCAGAAATGGATCTTGTGAGGGTGTCTGTCAGCTCCTTAATCAGGTCCTTCTGTAGTCTTGTGAAATGTGCCAAATAGTTCAGTGACCTTAAGGCGAAGGTCACTGAAGCATAGACATGCTTCCCAAATCTGTCCATCTCCCAGGACTCCTTGTTGGGGGGATGAACAGAGGAATTTTCTTCTGCATGTTCCTTCTTAGTGGCCAATGCTATGACCTTGGCATCAACAAGCAAACGTTTGGACCAAAACTGTTTATCCTCTGGAGTTGTCATGATTTTATCTGACTTCTTGGAAATTGGCTTAGTGGTGTCCTTTCATACTTGCAAAGAGATCTAGTTAATGAGCTCATCGGTGGGCGGGGTCACCCAGGAGGTAGATGGGCTGGTACCGAATGCCTTCAGGAGTCCAGATTCCTCTGACAAAGGATTGCTGGGCTTCCAGCTATCTCTCTGTTTCAGGATTTCTAGATTGCCTCCAAATGAGACATCATCAGGAGGTTACCGTGGGGTCCCTTTGTCCTCATCAAAATCTGTATCTTTGGTGACAAATTCAGGGGAATCAAAATGCTTCCTCTTGCATGCTTTCTTCTTAGGGATCTCATCAGTGGGGTACTCTGGGGAGGTATCAGAAGTGGGGATTCCCTGATGGGAAGCCTGGGGTTTTGGTACTGGCTGCCCCTGTGGAGAGGATAGTTGAGACCCCAGATGCAGAGACAGTACAGATGTAGACACAGGATCTGAGGGGATAGGCACTATCTAAGTTAGGGGTGCATAAAGGACTTTCTCCATGACTGCAAAGTGGACCACCCCAGTGAGGGATAGGACCCAAAATCCAAGGCAAGTCTCTGATCCATGGTCCCACCCTGCTCCAAGGACAGTCCTTCAAAGGCTGAAGTCAGAGCTGAACTGACCATTGCCAAGGCTGTGATGCATAGAGATGGCTCCAAAACCCTCCAAATTGAAGGAAGCACCTTGGACCTGACATGGTAGAATTGGCTCTGAGAGCCCTCCAGATCCAACTGAACAGAAGAGCTCAGAGCAAGCCTTGGATCTGAGGATAAAAGGATGCTTAGATCTGAAGCCAACGAGCCCGGATGACTCAGATCCAAGGGCTCTGAGGCCTTGAAAGGAGTCAAAGGAGGAACTGGGAATAGTTGAGTAGTGGATGCATAGTTCTCCTGACCCAATAGGGTAGGAGCTGAAAGGATAACTGACTGGCTCTGAGCCAAGAGAATTTTTCTCACTAACCTCTCTACATCCTCTTCTGTAAGGCTTCTGGTAGAGCGAGTGGACATCCTGGAAGGAGAGCTTGGCCTCTCTAATAAAGGTGAAGGAACCCTGGAGGGAACTGGGTCCACTGAGGGGGAGTGTCTTTTTCTTGGTAAAATTACCAGATCAGCAGGTCTTTGTGTCGGATCTGAGGAGGTCTGATCCAAGGTATCTTTAAATTTTGAGCTTGCTGGATCTGAAGAGGCAGTAGAATCCAAGGATTGTTTCTTAAGACTTTTCAGATGCGAGGATGAAGTTGGATCTGAGATTTAAGCCTTTTCTTTTTCAGATATGAGAGAATTGATGGCACCAAAAAAGACCTTTTCAAGGACATCTCCAAAGCCTTAGAAGAGGCAGATGAGGTGCTTGGAGAAGTGGAAGATAGTTTTCTTGATTTTTCTATTGTAGCTCCAGATAAGGCCCTGCTAAAGGACGATGGAAGTAATCCCTTCAGTATTAATTTGTTGTTTGTTCAACCAGGGCCCTTGGGTTGAACGCATGACAAATGGAACAATTTCCTTGGAGGTGAAAGGGTCCAAGACAGAACAAGCAAAGTGTGTGAGTGTCAGGAAAAATGAATTTTCTGACCACATTTAGCACATTTCTTAAAGCCTGTTGGGCTTTTCTCTTTTTCAGACATCTTAATATCAAAACTCTAATGGTTTCCACTAACAACTACTAAGATAATAACAATAACAACAACAACAACAACAACAAACACATTCCAAAAAAACTTTAACCTGTCAACTTTAAAGTGTCAAAAAATGCAGAAAGGACTATAAAGCTGGTCTTATGTTTTTTTTTTTTTTTAATAATAAAGGGAAAGAAGAACAAAGAGGAAACTACTTACAAAGGTAGCTAAGAGCTACGATGAGTGATGAGAGTAGAAAATAAGAAAGGGAAAGGGAGATAAAATGCCTAAAATAGCATTTCACAGTGTACGCTTGTACTAGGCAACAGAAAAAGACAATTTGAAAACAAGAAACAAGAAAATTAGTATCACGAAAAGCACTAATCTAACTTTAAGCTCGACAGTCTAACAACCACGTCCTTTGCTGGAGGCGGCAAACAAGATCTGAAGTAATTGGGGTTGGTGCATTGTGGGTAAGGGAGAAGCTCGCGAGTTCTATGTTGCAGGAGCTTTTTCAACGGCTGAGTCAGATATAATGGCTTGGATCCTAACCCTTCAGTTGAGGACAGAATGAAAATTGACAGTATCAGATCATACATTGTTCTTTGGAGAAAACCAGTACAGGGGAAATCCCAGTAACCATTTGAAATGTCAGGACTTGCAATGCCAAGTCCCGGAATGTGGAGATTGGATTACTGAAAATCTGGATGTATATGTACTAAGTCTGAGATTGCCATTTTTCATATTAGTCCTTTTTCTCCAAGGTATTATAATCTTGGAGTTGGTTTATATAAGTTTTGGTGAGGGGCCTTCCCTCATGAGGGAGGGATCATGGGGCACTGTACCCTTGAATAAAACAAGTTTAATGGAGAAGAGCAATGTTCAATATTTGCTCTTATCATTCATTTCAGTCGTTTTTTCTGTGTTTTGGGATTTGGCATTTCAAGTCCCAACATTTGAAGAGAGAGTTAAAATCTCTCATCCCTCAAGTGTAGCCACCTCAGATGATATTGTATTAGCATGGCAGATTTTTTTGTGTTAAGTGGAGAATTTGTAAAACTTACACAAGTGTTCTTGTCTACCTTGAAAAAAAAAGAAAAAAAAATGTCCATATAATATGACATCCTTAGTCATTTGTGTGCATGGAAAATCATCTCAAAATATTCTCTTGTTTTCATTCAAACTGTGTTTCATTTAGTCAGTATAAATCAAGTGTGGTAACACCATTGCACTGCATATATACAAGGTCAATTTGTTGATTACATGACAGAAATTCCTATTCTGCCTTAGCAGTCCACTCACTCTTTGTTACACAGATCTTTAAACTGCAAATATTTAGATATCATAACAAGTTAAACGATAATTTTAACAGAAACATACCTGAATATAGTCCTTCAAGTGTTGTGACAAGTCCCCAGTGTCCTGCTTCCATTCAACATACTTGGCATTATAGTTGTCAAGTGTTGGGTGTATGAATGGAGTTCTGTAATGAACCATTTCTGCATGTTCCATAGGCTGTGGAGTTAGTGTTTCTAATTGAACTGCCGGGGCACGCAAGCTTTCTTTAGACAAAGGAATCCCAAATTCTCGACTCAGAAGCATTACCATCTCTGCAGTTGGAAACAGAACATCCTGCACCACTTCCTTTAACTTCTTTGCATGAGTAATGTAATCTAATCTACAGTACAGAACAAACTAAAGATTAAGACTCACTTTTTGACAAAATGGTTTTGAAACAAAGTTGTGTACTAAAGTGCTGTGGTTATAATTTAGCAGAGAATGTAAAATGCAAAATTCAATTGACTTAGATTTAATAATTATATTCTAATGAAAATATGAATAATACCATACTTAGAAAAGAAAATACTGTTGTGTAAGTAAACTTACCATAACAGTAGATATTCAAATGATCACTGCTGCAATAGCCTTAGCTATATTGGGTCTATCTTGCAAGGATGTAACAGCTGGCCAGCTTCCAAAGTATCAGGCCTCCTTCAACACATCCACTCAGTCAGTTTGAGCTGAGCTGGCTAAAAAAAAACGTCTGGGTGCCAAGCCCTTTAAAGATTTCATGCCAACAGACAGCAGGAGGCTGAGCCCTGAAAGGACAGTGCTAGGAAGAACAAAAAGTAAATGTCCACACTCTGGCATAAAAAAAAACACAAACAACAAGGGAGGTGGAGGGAGGGAGCAGTTACTGCAGCAGTAATCATTTCAGCATTTACTGTTATGATAAGTTTACTTACACAACCATACTATGCTCATCATATTGATTACTGCTGCAGTAGTCTTAGGTATATGGGTAAATAATCTTAGCTTACTAGATTTGGGAAATGGAAGGGAAAGGGTCATGAGCCCCTGGATAATGGTCCTAGCAAAGCCTGACATAGACCTAGAGAAGGAGTAGAGCTTGTGATGCCTAATAAATATATGTATAGAGGACCAAGTTGCTACTTCAAGAATAATTCTAGAATACAACCCTATCTAAAATGCCATAGATGAAATCAAGGCCCTGGTAGAGTGGGCCTTGACCCTGCGTAGAATAGTTTTGTTGTGGTGAGTATAACAAAACGTAATTGCCTGAGACAATCATTTGAAAATAGTCTGTTCTGATACAGGTTGTACCTTCTTGTTACCGTCACAAGAAATGAACAACTGATCTAAAGATCAGAAAGATTTAGTTCTGTCAAGATAGTACCTCAGATGTCTGTGGACATACAAGGCATGGATTATCCTTTCTCCCTTGTTTTTAGGTTCAGAAAAGAAAATGGGGAGATGGATGGCTTGGCTTACAGTAAACTCAGATACCACTTTAAACATAAAAGAAGGGTTTGTTCTCAAAGAAATCCTGTCCCCGCAGAAAATGAGTTAGGGCTGATGTACCATAAGAGCTTGAAACTCAGATGCTTTTCTTGCTGAGGTCAGAATAATCAGTAAAAACTGTTTTTCATGTTAAGAACCTCAAGTCAGCCAGACTAGCTGGTTCAAATGGAGCTAACACAAAATTAAGATCCCAAAGAGGAGCCACTGGTTTTCTTTGAGGCATCTTATACAATCCCCCTTTCAAAAACATTTTGATGTGAGACTGTATTTAAAGTGGAGGATCAATGGACAAACACGCTGAAATGGCTGATAAATGAACCTTGATGGAGGAATAAGGAAGGCCATAGTATAGTAACTCACACAGATATTGTAAAACCAGTGAACCAATAGCCTTGAATTGGTGCTGGTTATGTTGTTGGTACCAACAAGGAAACCTTTTCCATTTGCTAATGTATGATTTTCTAGTAACAGACTTGCCTTCATTAGTACCTGTTGCACATCCTCAGTAAATGTGCCTAGATGGAATTAAGACCCTATCATCCAGGCAGTCAGCTGAAGTTGATTGAGACTGAGATATATTAAACACCCCTGGGCTTGTGTGAGAAGATCCATTCTTTGAGGAGAATAGTGGTAATTGCCCCTGGCCATTTCCAAAAGAAGAGAGCCACTGTTGTCTGGGCCAGAAGGGAGTCAACACAATGATCTTTGAGGAATTCCTTCTGAATCTTCAGAAGTACCCTGGATGTGAGTGGAAAGGGTGGAAAAGCATACAGGAATATTCCTGTCCAAGGAAAGGAAAAGGCATCTTGTCTTCCAGGCTTTCTTGCATGGAGTCTTGGATAAGAACCCTGCCAGCTGATTGTTCAGGGAGGAGAGAAACAGGTCTGCTTAAGGAATTCCCCACAGATGCATCAAATTTTGGAAGACCACTCCCCGATCTATGTTCCACTCTTGAAGCTTTGTCATTATCCTGCTCAGTTTGTTTGCCACACAGTTTTGCTCTAATGAAATACAGGATGTCTGTGGAGTGAAACTGTCCTGTGAAGCTATATCCTAAGATAACATGGCTAGTCTTGTTCCCCCTTGCTTGCTGATATACCACATTATTGTAGTATTGTTTGTAACAAGTTGAAGAGGTTCAGGGGACCAAGCATGATTCAGAGAGTAAAGTGCTTTAAACAGGTCAAGTATATATTTTATATTTATGTGATTGTGTCTGTCCATGGTGTCCCAAACACCTTGTACTTTTATCCCTCCTGAAACTACTCCCCAAGCAAAGTCCAATGCATCTGTGGTGACTGACTGCTTTGGAACAGGGAGGGAGAAGGGGTGACACAGATTGTGGTATATTTTCATTCTCCATCAAGTGATTTCTCTTCTGACAAACCCCAGCACTGTGATTTGAAAAGACAAAGGATGTTGGTGGTGGGACCAAAGATACCTCAGATACAATTTTATCTTTCTCATGTGGAGTCTTGCCAGGGGTATCATGAGAATCATAGATACCGCGGTACCCAAAATCCTGATGTATTCCATCTCAGTGACCAAAATTTAAAAGGAAAACATTAGAAATAGATGTAGATATAGATCTATTTTTTCCTGAGGAAGAAAAGCTCTTTGAACTGAGGTGTCTAACTGACAACCAAGTAACAAAATCCTGTTTGAAGGAGTCAATGACACTTTTTAATATTCTCTTGCAATTCCAGATTGTGTAAGAGATCTCTCACCCAACAAAGAGATTCATGACACTTTGAAAAAGACTCTGTAAAGATAAGCAAGTAGTCTAAATATGGAAAAATGTGCATACCCTGTAGCCTGCAAAGAGCTATAACTAGATGTAGACACTTTGTGAGCACTCTTGGTGCAGTGGATAGTCTAAAGGGTAATGCAGAGAACTGATAATGTGATCCAGACACAAAACTTTAAGAAACACCTGAAGTCTGAATGAATAGGCTTGTGATGATAAGCATCTTTTAAATCCAGTGTTACCAGGAAATTTAAATGAGGAAGAAGAGGGAGCAGGCTGTGAAGTGACAGCATTTTGAATACGGGCACTATTACAAACAGGTTTAAGGACAGAAAGATCCAGAACCCATTTCCAAGCATTTTCTTTCCTTGATGCTAAAACAACCTTGAATAAAAGCCTTTCCCAGCCTGGGAAGGAGTAATTGGTTCCATTATTCCTGAGATAGCATGTATTAAAGGACAAGGGAAATAAAGGAGTGTGATATGGTGGTTGAAGAATTACTCCCTGGAAAGGAGGGATTTCCTCACACTGCTATATGTAACCTTGATGAATTAACTTCAGAATCCATTTGTCTGAAACTATCTGTCGCCAAAGAGAAAAACAGAGATTCAGATTTTCTGGAAGGGGAGAGGTACTGACAGGGTGGGAGAGGAGGATGGCACAAGCGGACAAGGTACCTTAAATAGTCACTCTCACTTGTTTAACTGCCCTTGATTTTGGGAGTGTTCCTGAATATCTGTTTACCCACATTTTGTTGAGACTATTTTTTTGCAAAACTGAATGAAGGGTTAGAGAAATCTTTAGAAAATGTGGAAAAATATGGCTGAACATTTTTTTTGAAATTCCCTTGTATCAACCAACCCCTTTCATCACACTTTTTGATATCCCCTTTAGCAGAGGAACCAAAAACCTAAATCTCTATCCAAAGGATAATTAAAAATCCCAGTTTCACATCATCTAGCAAGTTCTCGGACTGCAGCAAAGTAACTTCCTCAAAACAGTACCGGCTGCTAAAGAATAAAAAGTACCAGTTGTCATAGCCCTGGAAGAAGTATCAACTGAATCATGCACATGCTGTAAACAATGAGTTGTGACTTGTACAATGGAAGAAGCTAAAGTATTTAAAACAAAATTTTCCTCATAAGAAGAAAATGCGGATAAACTATTCCTCATACTTTCAGAAACAGAACAAAAACTTTAACATATGAGCCTGACAATTGAAAATTCTGAATTTTAAAGTTGCAGACACATACACCTTTTCTCCATATTTAATAATCTTGCCATCCTTGTCAGAAAGAGTAGAAGTGGAATTAACCAAATGTTTAGCAGCAGAATGATGAACTAAAGCTATAGTTGCTGGGTCAGGTTTGAGAAGAGTGTATAAAAACTTTAAAGACTGAGAAACTTTATACATTCTGTTTGCCTTTTTAGGGGCAGCAAGTTGACTATCAGGAAAATCAGATCTTCTGTAGATAACTGAACTGGGGGAATATGTGAAGGTTCTGGAAATTCCTTCTGTAACAGTTCATAGTATTTTCTGAAGGACTGAAAAACCTTTGTGTTCTCTCACTGAAAACACTGGCACATTCTGGAAATAGTGAGAATAAGAAACTTAGCTCTCCGCTGAGTCTGAATCAGAAAACTGAGTAGAGAAGCCTGTATCTGTCCCTTCATCCTGTCTAGATTCAGAATCTCTTCAGGAAAAGAGGCATCCCTCTTTCTTTTATCAGAAATGACCTTATAAGGCTAAATTAAATCCTGAATAAGACCCATTAATCTACTCCTGTCTGTGGAAACTTGAGGAGGAGTACATACATATTTAGTTTTCTGATTCTTTTTGACAAAAGAAATGTGGCCAACAGTGTTATTAATGGCAGCAGGGATGGGCACAACATTCTGACTAAACAGGGAAATCTTCCTTGTTCTCTCTCCCAGGATCAACAAGAGTGGCTCTCCCTTGCCCACTTAGAGTAACCCAACAGCTGCAGAGGATGCAGTTAATCCCTAGTTCATAGTGGCTGTAGGTGCTACACCAGAGGGATCTGGGGTAAAAGATGAATGGAGTGAGGAAAAAGGTATGGCCACAGCAGTCACCCACCTGCAGCTGAGGCAAATTGCTTGTCTGCTGTGGTGGCAAAGGCTTAATTTTTTCTTTTTATGGCTGGGAGAAGGACTACCATGGAACTAGTATTTTGTGCCATGCTCAAGCTGAAACTGGGGCTGCTTTTCCAGGAAAAACAACCATCAACATTCAATAAAAAATTAAAGTTCTTAAAAGTTATGTTTTCACACAAAAACACAGTAAAAATCAGGGAAGCTCTGGAAGGCTTAGTGCCCATGCCTGTCTTTTTTGTTAGCTCATCTTGGGCTGAATGCCTGTTTGAGTGCATGGAATGTGTCCTGAAGCTTTGGAAGCTGGCCAGCTGTTATATCCTTGGCAGAATACAACCCATATAGCTAAAGCTATTTCAGCAGTGGTCAATGTGATGAACATCACATATATCTCATGAAGCATTACAATAATGTACTCATTTAACTAGGTTCAAACCAGAGCAAGATGCATTTCATTTCAGAATAACATATTTTTTTAGGGAGCAAGACTTCTTGTTTATTTGAATTAATTTAAAATATAGATTCATTGTATTGTTTATGGTTTAGTTTTGTTTTAGTGAGATCTACATTGCCTTAGCTACTGAGTTTACATCTGGCTTTCACTTTTTTGACCCCTTGGACCTCATCTGTACCTGCCCAGACCTCAATGTTCCATATCCATGCCAGATCTACTAGCCATCCACCTACCCCCCCCCCCCGACTTACTTTGGTATTGTGGGGAATGGTCTTCAATCCTAAGGGTGTCCTAGAGGCTAATCAAATCTGTGCTTCCCTTTTTTTTTAATGCCCTACCTACTTCCCTTTCCTGCTTGTTGATTACTTCCATGGATAACTTCCCTCTCTGGACCACACCTCCCCCTAGGGAGTGTGTCAGTGAGTACCCTCCCACCCAGGGCAGTCATGCCCATTCCTCCCCTGCTTCTACATCAGTTACCAGAGCTGCTAATCAAACCTAGGTCGTCTAGGACATAGTTAGGAATTTATCCCTCTATCTACACCACTGGAGCAGCTATCCTGGTTGTTAATTTTCACGGGAAATCTGCATATTTTTTTTTTTAATTTCCACTGCATAAAATTCAATTAAACTGCACAGATATGGCAATGGCAAATCTTCATATGTATGTAAAACATAACAAAAGCCTTTGTACTTCATTAAAAAGAAATCAGAAAGAACACAGCCATTATGCAGACTGTGTAATATATAGTACAGTGTATCTTCAATATTCCATTAAGGTTTCTGCATGTGGAATGTCAATGACTCTGTCATACTCAGGCAGTCAGTGACATCTCACTAAATGGCACTGGTGTTTATTCAACAACTTCTATGTAACTTTGTGGTTAACTGCATGTTGTTGGTGTCTACAAACTACACTTGTATCATTCCACAATGAACATGATGCCGCAGTAGAATTATATAGGTCAAAGCAGCAATGATTCTTCAGCAGTTCTGCAGTTTCTGTGTGTTTTTTTTTTTTTTTGCAGCAATAACTTTATTGTAAGAATCATTCAATAAAAAAATGAACAATGCATAAACTAAAACATTTTATCTATTTACAGAAGCATGAACTCAAAATCGTAATAGGAATGAGAAGTGTACTAACTGGTTCTCTGACAGAGTAGCTGATGCATGGAACAGACTACCAAATTGCATTAAAGCAAGTACTAGTTTAGATATTTTTAAGAATAGCATAGACACTTATGGGAACAAGTGTTTTGGTATACTGGCAAACTAGAGGGGCATTAATGCCCATGCCTGAAATATTTGTAAGTATATGTATGCAAGAAGGTCTGTTTAGCAGAACACAGTATACAATAACTATAAGGTAATGTTGAAGTCCCAATAGCTAAACATATAGCTATGAGCAAAATGATTTATAAAACACTAGTATCATACCCTGCTGATGCATGCTACTGCCTTTTCTTCAGAACATCTCAAGGGATGAGCAAACTCATACTTATGAGATACTACACAGATTAAGACACTGAATAAATGTAATACAATTAGCCCAACATTGCCCAATAGATCTAAGTGGGCCTAATCCTGTAAGTTGAGCACCTCTGGCCCATAAACTAAAGATATCTTGAAGCACCAATATCTTCCTTTATTAATTAGCTGTCCACACATACCAGAGAAATTTAAATTCTTGGGTACGTGGCAACATATGTCCTAGTACAACTGCAAGTTGCCCAACCCTCAATCTTTATGCAACCTCATAAAAAATGGATACCTTTATTGAACCTAGCAAAATGTTTGCCTTAGAACAAGGAATAGGCATATGCAGGCATTTAGACAATATCTCAGCTGGCTTCATCCACAAATCTTGCACTGAACTATAGTTCCAAAACTTATGCAATGCAGATAGATCAACAGTCCTACAATCAGAGCATGTTGTACTAGTCAGAGACCCCTTCCTAACATTAAGCTCAAGGAACCAATACCCATCATGTATAAACAAGATATCTTTCTCTAAAATATAAGGAGACCCTCTAAATTCTTCCAATAGATTCCTCAGATCAAATGTCTGCCTCAGAGTCAGTACCTACCAACAGGGAGACTTTGCAAATGTATAACAGTGGCATTCTTCTCATACCTGATATATCCAGTAAGCCCTGAAAGGCTTGACCCTGTCACCTATTCCCACCAGTCCTGAAATGGTCATATCTGCAGGAAAATGCAGCTCCTAGAACCAAGAAGAGAAAAGGGAATGCCCACTAATATACTGACAATGCAGATTGGTCCAAAAGCCCCCAACAGTTTTGTAAGGAATAACAGTCAGCCAAGACTCTCTGCCCCTGGTACTCTTATTGCCAAATCTGACAGCCAATTTACCCCACGTTCATCCCACCTTACATCCTGAAGACCTTGGCTATCCTCATAGAAATACGGGTTCTCCAGCATAGGTAGTACTGAACACCAAATACTTTCCAGTGGAATAATTCTAAACAATACCTGTAAGGTCAATTACAAACAGAGTATTGTATGCCAGGGTTTCAAATGTTTGAGGAGAGACCTAAAATATAAACACATCGACTAAGTAGTTTTTACATTCATGATCTTTCTCTCCAACTTTGCTGATACAGGATGCAGGTTCAGTGGGCAAGCTAATAATTGACTCAGAACACAGGTTCTGGCATACTTGCCTCAAATAGGGATCCCTAACCCTGCTGAACCAGTGGATATAGCTATAACATGCTTAGGAACCTCACTGCATCTACCCCTCACACACAAATAGTGAGTGGGAGGAGTGGGAATACGATGGAAAAAAATAAATAACAAGGGCACAGTAAATTTTCTGACCACAACAACTCTTCCTTCTCAGTAAACAAAAGGCCCCATCTCCTCCTCCCAGCATGTACTCCAACAAAAATCTTATCCCAAACTGGTCTTAAATTTATGTCTTCCTTAGTCATCAGATTCAATATTGAAGTATAGGTCTAAATATTTTTGATGAGACCATGACAATGTAATAGGGACATCCTGGCCCTCAGCTATCAATCTCTTAGCCTGTGAGTTAGCCACAAATAGCTCTGTCTTAGTCTTGTGAGATGTAATCCTGAGATAGTGAAACCACCTCAGGGTGATTCTTCCTTGGGTTCTGTATGAGAATGAAACAATCATCTGCGTACAGTAAATCCTTACTTCTACCCCAAACACAGGCCATCCCTTCAGAGATCTAGTGTGCTGAAGAAGCACATTATGGTGTTTTGGGTCTAGCAAGAACAAAGATGGAGAAAATTGACATGCATTACAAGTGCCCTTATGCCTACTGAAGGGATGGACAGTAAGCTAATAGTTAAAACTCTGGCTTGGGGGGCACCATAGATTGCCAGAACTGACAAGATAATCTAGGAAGGGAAGGCCCTCTTATCTCAAACCCCTCCATATTTAGAATAATTTTACAGAATTAAAGGGTTTCTCAAAATGGACTAAGACACCCAATGCAGGCTCAGCTACACTCTACAGACTAGACATGTAAAGCATCACTGTTCTTAAATGATCCACACTAATCCTGCCTGGCACAAACTCTGCCTGGGTGGGGAAGGTCAAAGATGACAGCAGAGGTTTAATCTGGTCAGCTAAAACTTTATCATAGCTCTTTATATCAATGTTAATGAGAGACAGGCCTTCTTCCTGGGTTTGGAGATAACTGCTATAGTGGATATATGGGAGGAAGAATTAATCCCCTTTGAATTTGAAAAGATCTAAAAGCTCCAGACAATCCAGGGGAGGTTTGATGGAAGAGACATTTATACAATTCAACTGTTAATCTATTTGGGCAAGCAGCTTTAGCAGTAGACAGCTCACCTATTTCCTTGCAGATTTCCCTACATGAGACTGGAGAGACAAGTCTCTCCCTCTGTTCCAGTGACAACGTAGGAACGTATGTCTTGAAAGTCACACTGATTGCTCTCCCATCACCAGTTAAGGGACCTTTTAAGTAAACTCATTCACAGAAATGACATCTCTGTATTAATACTCTCTTTCCCAGTAACTTTTACTTGCTCACTGGCATGCTTAATATCCACTATAGCCATCTATGCCCATGTATCTTAACCTTATGTGTCAGTACCTTCCCTTGTTTATTACCCTCAGCTAAAATGTCATGGCAGTCATTTTGAAGTAAATTTGATCTTTATTTCTCTTTAATATACCCCTTTGTTTCTGCAACATCTTGGATGTCTTAAGGATGTTTCCATCTCTGAGTTTATAGTGCTTACACTGCTGACACATTGTTGTCACTTCTCTCTCTAGATCCCTGATTCCAGAATCTGACTTGGTCATCATGATAGGTTCAGACCATTTACAAACTGGTCTATATTCCAGCTTAACAGATTTCCACTGTATCAGTGGATGTGATTCAGCACTCTGGTTGGCAAGCATATAATGGTCTGCACTATTCTGAATGGCCTCAAGCAGCTTAGAGTTCTTTAATATATGGAGGTCCATACAAAAAGCCCTCTCATGTTCCACAGTGTCCTGCAAAGTAATCCAAAAGGTCAATGCTTTGTGGTCAGTGGAAGTAGTTCTAATTATCTGTGCATCCACTCCACCAGCAGTTAAAGATCCAGACACTAAAAATGAATCAATCCTACTAGCTGAGTCACCAGTGGGTGCCAAAGATGTGTGCTCATATTCATCAGGGTGTTTAAGATGCAAGATGTCCAGCAGGAACTACGAAACCTCTGCACCTTAAAATATCTCTCATGTATATAGTTAGATCTATCACAGAATCTATATCTGGAGGGTGCACAAAGAGACCACCTGGCTGTAAAGATTAACAAATAAACTGGGGGACTTTATGATAAGTCCATTCACAGAACTCAAAAGTATATTTTCCATAGGTGTTCAATGTTCTGTCTTTGGGACAATTTAGTCATGTTCTTTACTGCAGCTACATTTCAATTCTGTCCAGTTCACTAAACTACCGGTAACATAATATTCACTTAAAGTAGCAGTCCCTTTATTACAGTCTCTCAAATACAATAAATATCTAGATAATTCCTTTGAGAAATTCTTTAGCATCTTCACAGTTTACTTGTAAGAAATGAGATGCAGCAACTCCAACAACAGATCAAATAGCTGAAAGAAAAATGCTATTCTGAACTGAAATAAATCTACAAAATGACTACATGATTTGGGAAATCTGTCTTAGGCAATGATCTTACTGGGAAAAGCACACAATACAACACATCATCTTCAATCCAGAGAGAAAAAAACATACTTCATACAAAGGAGTCACTCTACTTTGTAATTTGTTAAACTAAAAGAATTCCTCAAAATCAATGCCCATTGTCTGCTTGTTCATAGGTTTATAGGTTCATAGGTTAGTACTAGGCTATCGGCCCTAGGGCCTATACAAGCCTAGCCATAATAATTCCTTGGCTATTTCTTCCCACACTATTTACTTCCCTGGACCTCTGTCTAGCAGGGCGACTGACGTGATCCCCGGGGTGAATTTCCTTTCTCCCATCCAATCATCAAGGTTCCTTTTGAAGAGGCCAAAGAGGCGCTCTGCTTGACATGTATGGGCAATCTATTCCGGGGTCTGCAGAGTTTCTGGGTCAGGAACCTATCCCTCCAGCATGTTTTGTTTATTGTGATGACAAGGTTTAGATCCCTGGAGCATGTGGCTCTGAGGGATTGGGATTTCTTTAAGTGTAGCATGTCCAACAGCTCTGGGTATGACATGGCCTTGTATGTTAAGCAGAGATCGCCTTGGAGTAGACGATATGCGACAGAGTATAGCTAGGTTTTTTAAGGTGGTCAGCATAGGGCATCTGCTTTAGGCCTGTGATTCTTTTAGTGAGGTATTTCTGCGGCCTTTCCAGTTGTTGCAGATGTCTTGAGAGGTACATACCAAATGGGGTGTTGTATTCTATAATGGGTTTAATGAGGGATGAGTACAGTGGGACAATGACCTCCTTTTTTTGGGATGAAAAGCCCTTAGTGATGAGGTGTGCCACATAGAAGGATTTCCTGACTGTTGTGGCGATGTGGTTATTGAAGGTGAGACCACTGTCCACCTGTGTCCCTAAGTCCCTTATCACACTTTCAGTGCTTAGTGTACTGCCATTTATGTGGTAATTCACGGGTACATGTTTTTTCCTAAAGGGGATAAGTATACATTTCTTGGCATTGAGCTTGAGCCCATGGCTCTGGCACCAAGCATATGTTTCTGTAAGGCCCTTTTGTAGAGTATCCACATAATTTGGGGATTCAATAATGGCTCCCAGTTTGCAGTCATCTGCAAACTTTGTTAGCCAGAATCCCTTAGTGTTGGCCTGCACTTCAGAGAAGTAGATGCCAAACAAGAGAGGTCCCAGGACTGAACCCTGAGGTACACCACTTGTCACTTGTCTGGAGCTGGATTTGGAGTCAGCTACTTTTACAGTGTGGGTTCTGTCAGTAAGCCAGTTGGCAACCCATTGAGTGATTTAGGGATTAATGCCCAGCTTAGTAAGTTTATCTATGATTCCAGAGTGGGAGATGGTGTCAAAGGCCTTGGCAAGGTCCAGATAGGCTGTGTGGACTGCCTTACCCTCGTCCACGGCTCTGGAGACTGATTTGAAGAAGTCAATCAGGTTCAGGAGACAAGATTGGCTCTTCATGAACCCAAACTGGGTGGGGTACAGTGTTTGAAGGTTGCCAATGTCTTTGTTTATAAGTTCCATGATAATACATTCCATGGCCTCGCAGATCAGGCTTGTCAGACTGATGGGGTGGTAGTTCCCGGGATCCAAGGTGGATCCCCCCTTGTGGAGTGGGATAACTGTTGCTGTGCGCCACTCAGTGGGCATGAAGCCTGAGGTGAGGGAATGATTAAACATGACACTTAGGTGAGGTGTCAGTTCATTTTGTAGTTCATGTAGTACACAGCCCGAGATGTCATCTGGTCCCATGGATGCTGTATTCTTAGCTTTGGAGAGTGCATTTTTTTACCTATCTGGCCGTTATTACCGGAATTTGACAATCTTCCTTTATTGAGATGGGCCATTTAGGGGGTGAGAGGGGGGTGAAGTTGGCACTGAATCAATCTGCCAGGATATTGGCAATATCCTTGGGATCAGTATATTTAATGCCATTCTGTTGTAGCTCAGAGCAGATCTGAGCATTGCCATTTAGATTCTTGACATAGTTATAGAATGCTTTGTGGTTGTCTTTGGAATCATTTGCAATTTTACTTTCATAACTAGCTTTGGAGGATTGTATGATGGATCTCAGCTTCTTACTGAGGCTGGTAAGGGAGGTTTTTGCATCCTGGGATTTTCCTCTTTTCTGCAACAGTTTCTTCCTTTTGTTGTAAAGTTTGTTTATGGCAGGGGACCACCAGATTGGCTTCCTTTTTTCGGAGGAGAGCATCTTGGTTCTATTTGGGATGGCACAAATCATGCATAAGTGGATATCAACTGCTGTTTACATTGTCATGGGTTTCATTTCTTCAAGGTAACTTGGCAAAAACTCATGCTATAGATGTAAAAACTTAGGTTTTACAGCACTGCTTTGGGGTTGTTTGAAAAGAGTAAAGAATCAGCATTGCAACTTTTTTACAACTAGCAGGTGATGATGCAGTTATGGTATTTAACCTTATTAAAGCATGGTAGTCTGACTTAGAAACTCCTGTAGATAAATTACAGTACTACTGTGAGCCTAAAAACAATCTACCAAGAATTTGTGATATTCACAGTTTGTTTTTCAGTAGAATTCAGGATTCATAGGAATCCACTGATACATTTATTATTGAGTAAATGCACAGAGCTGAGACTCTGCCAGTTTGCATTATTCATTGCATGTGGTACCAAATAAGACGATGTAAATAGAAATACATTTTGTTAGAATTTGATTTACCATGAGAAGTATAGCATGATTAACCAGCATTCAAATGAGAGATTACAGAAAATGTAGATGTGTGTAAGATTAAAGATTAAAATAAAGCTGAAGTTTGTTAGCATAAACAGTGTTGCGGTATGAAGATAAGGCATAATGCAGACATACTTTTAGCAGTATGTCTACTCTGCAGGGAAAGTTTCAGTAGCATGACACTGATGACTCAATTAGAAATTAACATAGTTTGAGTCAACAATCACCATTTGGTATTATCAGCACAGCAAAATGTCATAACCATCTCTTAACAGTATTGGAAATGTGGTTGAGCCAATCATTTTTTGCTGATATGCTAATCGAAAAATAAAGGTAAAAACTCTGTTTTGCAAGTTCATAGGTTCATGGATTAGTACTAGGCTAACTGCCCTTGTGGGCCATTTTAAGCCTAGCCAATTATCCCATGTGAGAATCCAACTCTGCACCTCATGTCTGTAGGGTAAACCCCTTAACCATTATGTCAACCTCCCAACTTTTTTTTTGAGGAAGTTAAACATACACACCCAAACACAGCAAGTGGGCTGTAGTGAGATTAGAACCTTTCCTTATCTAGTCTTACACACTACAGATCACATTACTTATCGCACACACCACAGCTTAAGTCTAAAGTACACCTGCACCCTATTTCTAACCAAGTACCATTGCACCTGAAGAACAGTGCATCAACCCACCAAGCCACACAGCCAGTTTAAATAGCAGGCATTACGTTTCTATCCTGCAAGTTGAGACACTGTGCATTCATAGATTATGAAATGTAACAACCTCAGCAGGTCTTTATAAGGCTAGCCATGCTTCCTAAGGTGAAATTCAAACCCTGTACCATGTGTCTGTGAGGTAAACACTTTAACCATTATATCACCCCCATTCCCTAATTATTATACCATATCCATTCCCTGGTGAAGTTAATAAACATAATGACTGCACCAGTGACAATGTGTTCAGTACCAAAGCTGATCAATGCAAGCCAAACGATAATATTCTTTTGAATGATGTTGATCTGTGTTTTGAGATTGTGTGTACATTTCTTCACTGAACTAAAAAAACTCAGCAAGTGTGCCAATGTGAAAATCACTGGACTGAAAAATTGGGGGTAAATGGTACATTTATCACATTTAAACTATACACTGGAGTCAAGTGTAAAATGATTCCAGGGAGTTCATTCAATGTGCTAGGCCTGAAAAATCCAATGTGTTTTATGGATTATTTCTGATTTATTATGTGGACAAACTGAAGTTACTGGATCAGATTATGCTGTGTGATATGTGCTAGATCAAAGATTACAGTATAACAGATTAGAAAAATCTTCATGTGACTTGATGGGTATAATTCAAATTCACACTGATTAGAGGTAGGAGAAAAGTACTATGGGGTGTATTGCAGTCAGAGACAATGATTCACACAGTTGCAGAGAAACTGCTTTGAACATCTGAAGACAAAATAATTACAACAGTTTTATCGCCAATGATGTGTATGATTGCAAGAGCAGTGATTCATATGTTCATGCAGTTTGCAAATTAAAGCCTCAGGAACAGAGTGAAGTATGCAGTAATTCATGATCACAAGGCAGAAATGAAAAGTTGTTAAATGATTTTGGAAATTAAGAGGCTAACTTTTTGATTTCATAAAAAAAGGAAAGTTTTTGCTCTATATACTTATAACTTAGAATTACAATAATTAAAAATATGATACTGACAGGCTGCTAATCAAACCCCAATCACCTGGGCCACAGTTAAGACTCATTCCTCTGCACCACACAGCCAAGCATCTTCATGACTGTTGATGGGGAAGAGAATGAGAAAAAGTTGACAATAACTTTGGTTCTATTTCAGAATGAAAATCTACAGCTTCCAACCGTCATGGTAAACTATTCAGCAGAAACACAAATATGAGTATGATACATGACCTAAGAATTCACTTGTGCTAAAACCAGGAGAGATGGTCAGAATTCAGGATGCAGTTGATAAATGCTTGGAGCAGTGAGAAATTGTTGTTATTGGGATGTTTAATATACTAAGGTCCTAGACTGTCACAGCTATGGTAGATTTAACTTAAAATGAAAACAGAAAACACTTGTACCAAACTAGATTTTTTAAAATCACAGTTTAGTGGCTTGACTGAGAAAGTGCCATTAAAGGGAGACTGTGAGCCCGGAAAGCATCAGTTTGCTTATACCTGATCCCGTTCCAGAGTGTGAGTCACAAATGTATATCCTCACAGTGATTGTGTACCAACCAGTTCTTCATTCACAAGATTTGGTGCCGATCATCTGACCTACTAACAGATGTGACTGTAGAATCAACTATGGCTACAATAATCATTTGCTAGTGAACATACATTATCTAGGTATGGTAGTTACTAAAAAGCCAGTTAGATGTAATAACCATATTATATGCTATGATAGCAAAGACTGAAATATAATGTTACTAGATATATTTTGCAAAGCTTCTAGCTCAAAATGGTATACATTTGCCATATGGCATCTAGTTTATAGTGCAGTCTATTACAATTTTTGTAAATGTTTAAAATTCTTAATGCACAAATTAAAAACTTAAATGGAGACATAATCTAAAGTGCAGTGTATCTTTAATATTCCCATAAGGTTAGTGTATGCTGAATATCATTTGATAATCAGGCAATATCTGCACCCTAATAAATGTTACAGTTGCTTACATCTCTTATATGCCTTTGTGCCCACTAGCAAACTGTAGGTGCATGTGAAATAAATGTGAACTCACATTATCACAGCTTGATAGAATCTATACCCATTTTTTATGGTATGGGTCAGTAAAGAAGCACAGTCTTTAGTGGTATTCTGTGACACAGTGGTTAGCATTGCTGCCTCACAGAGCCTGGCAATCCAGTTTGGTTTCCAGCTGGGGTGTCCTCCCACTGGAATCTCTAAACCCTCCCTATGATTAACTTTTTGGCATGTATTCCAGTTTCTTTCCATATCCCAAAAATATATGCATGCTGAACCATTGATCCTCCAAACAGCCAATAAATATGCATGCTGTGTGTGTGTGTGTGTGTGTGTGTGTCTGTGTCCTGTGGTAAACTGGCATCCTATCCATAATTACTTTGTGTACCTTGTATTCAGAGTGCTGGGAAAAAGTTTGCTTCTCTGTGATGCTGAATGGCATAAAGCAGGTATCAGAAAATGAATGGATGAATATTTCTTGTCAGTGGAGCATATAATCTGAAGTGTATTAAAATCATATAATCTGAAGTGTTTTAATCTTAATATAAACTATTTTAAAATTAAATCCAGTAAGGGAGGTTGGGGTTGTCATAAAGGTTAAGGTATTTACCTCACAGACACAAGGTACAAGATTTGATTCTCACCCTTAGTCACTGTCTGAATATAGGCATGTAATAGTCTGCACGTGATTGATTTGTATTTACCTATAAACCTATCTACAGTGTTAGTATTGTCTCTTAAGATGTGGTTTTCCACTCCTGGTTCTTAGTTGGGATGCCTCCAGTGCAGAGTCTGCACGTCATCCCTATGTCCATGTGGGTTTTTGCATGCCATGCGAGAATGGGGTCTATATCAGAACATCAAAGTATTAAAACTTCGAATGTTCTGATATCGAACACTATTCAGTGAACGCTAAGAATAGTGAAGCTGCAGAACAGCAAATTCTTTCCTCGGGAAAGAATTCGGTTGGCCGTTTCTGTGGCTTTGTTATTCTTAGTGCTGTGGTGGAAAGTTACAGGTTGGGTTCAGATAAGTGTGCGATTGTTTGTACATTAGGGTTAGGGGCGGGTTAAGTGAGCTAGGGTTAGGGTGTGGGTTAGGCGTGTGTGCAATAGTGACAGACTTTAGGGTTAGGGGTGGTTTAAGTGAGTTAGGGTTAGGGCACGGGTTAGGTGAGTGTGCGATAGTGACGGACCTTAGGGTTAAGGTTTGGGTTAAGGTAAGTGGGTAGGTAGTAGTGTATGTTTAGTTTAGTGTAGCGTTAGATGTAGGAATTTAATTGTATGTATGTGGTTGCTGTTTGTCTAATGTGCTTGTGTTGTGTGTATGTGTTCGTTCTGAAAGTTCGATATTTTCATTTTTATATGTTTTGGGGCCGATGAAATAGCGTTCGCTATTTTCATCTTTCGATAACGTGATATAAATGCCGAGAATGTATGTGAGTGCATGTGTACCTATGATGGAATGGTATCTTGTTGAGGATAAATTTCTGTGCCTGAGATAGGATCCAGCTCCCTCACAGCCCTGCAGTGCATTAAGTGGGTAATCAGAAATTAACTTATAAATGAATGAAGATATAAAACTGAAAAGAATTTATTTATTTATATATGTTACATTACACCTTTAATCTTAAGTTGTTCACTTGCACCTGCTTCACACTCGAACTACAAATGGCATATTGCAAGTTAGATAAACAAGAGTTAAATGCTAACAAATGCAAGAAAGAAAACTTAGATTTGTGATATTACATTTAACACTCAATTTCTTAATAGTTTTACTGTGTTAAATCTTAGGCTTAAGCATTTAAATATTTTGAAAATAAATCAAAGTAAAAGTGTTACATGACTTAAAGAACTCACTGTCATTTGGGCAGGTATAATATACATGGCTTGAAACGTGCACAGACTGAACATTTTCTTTAATTTCTCATATTTTTGAATCTCTCAGCATTTTGTCAGTCATTTCTGTATTTGGCTTTTGTACTAAAAAAAATAAAACCAGGTTAGGGACTGACTTTGTTGAAGGTGGCTATTAAAGCAAGCACAATCATATATCTGAGATAATTTTGTGAATCAATTACACCTTTCAGGTATTTATTTTTTAACCATGCAATATGGACCAATCCTAAAACACAGTAAGCAAAGGATAGACAGCAGTGCAATAGGTTGACTGTGCTGGTAGTCTGTCATTTCCACAACAAATGCTGCCAGAAAGCAGCCCCACCCCTGAAGCAGGGTTTCACCTGTCTCCAACAGTGAAGCTGCACTTACCATGTACTTCCAATACAACAGCAATCCTCTTTTTCCTCAGGGAGAAATGAGTGGGCCATGCCTCTTCATTCTTCACCCTCCTTGGATCCTCCAGTACTAGGACTGTTAACGGAGCCTTGGTCACGTTAGTCATAGTCAAGGCTCCATTCCTTTGTACCACATAACCAGGCAGCAAAAATGCATTAATGTAGGCATAGATATTCCTGAAATTATGGGACTACAAATGAACACTTCCTCATGCCTTCTGAAATTACCAGTTCATCATTTATTCCCTGATTGCGTTTGTTCTGTTGTTAATGTAAATCTGTGTCAAAATACCTTTTCTGAAAGTGACTAATAATAGTAAGAATGTATTACTCAAAATGTGCATAAAATGAAGAATTTGTCATGACAATGAAACATTGCTGAGAATAAGAGCATTCTTACTATTGTTTACTTGAAAGTTTTAATAGCCATGATTCGTTATTCATCTTTGTTGCTTACCTGGACAAGGCCTGAAAACATGCATTTGGAACCATATCTTTTACATAGAGTAAAGGCTGTTTCATAATAGATGAGAGAGGTTCATGAAGATGGACGTGGCATAACATAACTTCCAAATTAGAATACAAACGTCGACTGAAAAGTAGGTCAGAATTATAAAGAACTTCCAAATGTTCCTCTTTAGATTCAGGAATCCTGAAAAACAACCAAATGAGACTGAACCAACAATGCATAACTAGTTAATTCTTTTGTTTTCTGCATACTGAAACGATTCCACAATCATTGAAGTCAGATTTTCAATAATAGACCTCAGAATGTAACTTTTCCTTATTCAGTTCCTCCTTATCTAATATACTGTCTACCATTCCTATATGAGGCTGATGTCTCAAGAAGTACATTTTACAAAAATTAATTTAGAATATATGTATGAAATATTTTTTTGCCATTTTTATCTATAACATTTCATCTGTGTTGTCCATTTTCATTCTTCCTCAACATATGGCTTTGGATCCAATCCTAAGATCCAATTTGACTGCTGTTTCCCAGCTCGTGGATACTACAAGCTCTCGAGCTTATACCTTACCCATAATGCAGCAGACCCCCTCATTCCCCAGATCTTGTTTGCAGCTTCTTATGTATGATGGAATAAATGTATAGCTTTAAGATGGAAAGTCACTATCTGGAGCTCAAATGGATGGAACTTTGGTTCCGCTAATGATCGCCTGTTTTTCCAGAAGTCCTAAAGAGAAAAGGGTAGGGGTTTGGAGGGAGGAGAGTTGAGGAAGATGGACAACACAGATGAAATGTTATGGTGAGTACATAACTTCTTTATCCGATTATGTCAATTTTCATTCATTCCTCAACATATGGGACAGAGTTCTCAGACCAGATCCAATTTGTAATGAGCAATAAAGGTATGAGGACTGGCCCAAGTCACAGCTGCACAAATATTGTCCAAGGAAGTTCTGGATAGAAAGGCTGATGAACTTGCCACGGACCTGGTTGAATGGGCTCTTAAAGGCTTTGGCAATACCAGATCAAACTTGTTATAGACAAAAGAAATACAATCTGTCACCTATTTGGATAAAGTTACTTTTGAAACTGGTTGACCTGATCTGGTTTCTGAGAAGGACACAAATAATTAATCTGATTTTCTAAACTTTTCAGATCTGTGAAGATAAAAATGTAATTTTCTGTGAACATCTAATAAATGCAAAATGTTTTCACCTTTGTTTGCAAAATTTGGAGAGAATATGGGAAGGTTAATAGTTTGGTTAATGTTAGATCCTTACAGCACCTTAGGAAAGAAGGAAGGATTAGTTCTTAAAGACACCCTATCCTTATGAAAAATTAAATGAGACACAGAGGATAAAGCTTGAAGCTATGAAACTCTCCTACCTGATTTTACAGCTATAAAAAATGGTTTTCCAAGTCAAGTATATCAACTCACATTTTGCAGCCAGTTCAAATGTTTTTTGAATTATTGCCTGTAACATCAAATTCAGATCACAAGGTGGAGTAGGGTCCTTAAAAGGTGGTTTGAGTAGAAAAGCACCTTTTATAAAGGCTTTACAAAGACATGAAGAAGTCTAGGTAAAATGATCAACTCCTATATGAAAACTGGAAATAGCAGCCAGCTGAACCTTGACCATAGAAGGACTAGCCCCTTCATTAAAGATAGAAGCCAGGAATTCTAGAATTTCATATATAGGTGCTGAAAAGGGTCTATGTCTTGTTGTTGAGCCCAAAGTACAAATATTTTCCATTTGCTTTTGTAAATCTTCCTAGTTTGTGGGAAGATAAAATAATGTGGCATACTGGAGAAAACAGCTTAGATTGTCTGGCTATCAATGGAATTGGAGAAACCATGCAGTCAGTTTTAGGCCCAAAATGTCCAGGTGAATCATGTGTGTCGGGTGAATCAGGAGATCTGGATTTCAATCCAGAATCTAAGGTGGGTAAACTAGGTGAAGCCAAAGAAAGGGAAACCAAATCTATCAAGGCCAATAGGAGAAAAGGAAAATGACTTTGCTCTTCAATCTGGATGCTTTCTGTAGAAATTTTGGTATTAAATGTATTGGGGGATAAGCACAGAGGAGATTTATGGGACAATCATGAAGGAGAGTGTCCCTTGGTGACTTCCCTGGTGGAGGGATTAGGGCAAAGAACCTGCTGCATTTGTTGTTCAGGAAAGATGCAAATAGGTCACAGCATGGCTGGCCACGTTGGCTGAATATCATTTCGGACACTTTTGAGTTGAGAGATCACTCGTGAGGTAATAAAATGGACCTGCTCAACTTGTCTGCTATCACGTTGGATTTCCCTGGTATATGCATTGCTATCAGAAATCGATTTGAAGAGATCACCCATTTCCACACTGTCAGAACTTCTTAACACAAAGAATAAGAACTGGTTCCTCCTTGTTTGTTGATGTACCATACGACAGGCATATTGTCTGTTTGAATAGCAATTCTCCCAGAAGGCAGAGAGTCTTGGAACACCTGCAATGCTAGTACTACTCTCATTTCCAGCACACTGATATGCAGGTTGGCCTCTTTTGGGGACCACATGCTTTGAATAGTCTTCCCCAAGAAGTGGCCCCACCCAATCTGGGAAGCGTTTGTAGTCACTATAGCCTTGGGCTGATGGAGGATGAATGGACAACCTTGTAATATTTGATCTGAGTGAATCCACCACCAAAATAACTTTTTGCAGGCATGAGTTATGCTGATTTTGGTGGACATAGGTTGGTGTAAAATGGACCACTGGGTTGCTAATGTCCACTGGAGGATTCTCATATGGAATCTTGATAGTGGAAGTAGTACAATTACTGCGGACATCAATCCCAGGGTCTGTAATACATTTTAGGCTGGCAGTACTGATTTTCTGAGTATCCTTCTGAATTGAATATGAATGGTTTGAACCCTTGGTAATGGGAGAAATGCCGTTGTTGATGTGTTGTTGAAAAAGGCCACTTATGAATTCTAATATCTGACAAGGTTGAAGCTGAGATTATTGCGGTTGACTGTAACGGTGAGGTTGAAACAAATCTGGAGCACATAATTTCAAGCTGCTATCAGCAAATGCTTGGTTGAGGAGGTTAGTCATCTAAATATGGAAACATATGAAAACCCTGCAGTCTGATGTGACCTGCTACTACTATGCATTTGGTGAACATCCTGGGGTTGTGGTGAAACCAAAGTGCAGTGCTCTGAATTGGTAATGACTGGCTCAGACCCAGAAGCATACATATCTCCTGGATAGTCTGTTTATTTTTACTTGATAGTACACATCCTAGAGATCTATTGAGCACATCCAGTCATCCTTGTGCAGGAAAGGTAATATGGACTGAACTGTGACCATCTGGAACTTTGTATGCTGAACTGAATTGTTCAGATTGCCGAGATGCAAAATTGGTCTCCAGTCCCTGGTTTTCTTTAGCACTAAAAAGAATTTTGAGTAAGTTCTGGATCCTTTCAAGTTGGGGGATACCTTTTGGATAACTCTTTTCTAACAGCATTTGAATTTCTGAAGCTGCTGTTTTCCAATGAGTTGGTGAAAGCTCAGGAATTTTGTTCTGTAGCTGTGGCAGTAGGAAAAAGAGAATTATATAGCCTCTGGAAACAACCCTCTCCACCCATGTATCTCTTGTTATATCTAGCCAGGCTGTCTGGTGCAGGGATAAGTGACCCTAGACTGCCTCCAGATGTGGGCAATTGGGCCTCCTTTCAGGAGCGCTGATAGGGTTTCTTGGAAAATTAATCTCTGGATCCCTGGTTTTGAGGGCCTCTGCTGCTGCATGGGTGGAGTCTACCATCTGAGTTCCCTCCTCTACCGCTGGGGGAACGCTTTGCATGTAGATCATGGTAAGAACCCTGGGATTCCCTGTACCACATCTTTCAACCTTCTCAGTGATCCCTGGAAAAGGTTCTTTGAGAGGTTGAAAAATGTACTCCCACAGCAGACAGGGTCTTACCATCTTTCTTGCACTTGGAGAGTCTGTCTTTCACTTTAGGGCTGAATAACGAGCTTCTGTCAAAGGAAGCTGTGATGCCCCTGCACTGGCCCAGTAATCAAGGAGCCTCAATTCTCACCACTAGCAACCGTTAGGAACATGCACATTGGGAGGATGACAAGTACACACACAGTGAAGTACAATTTCCCTTAAGAGCACACAGATATCACAATCAGTCTGGGGCTGGTTTCTCCCTCTTTCTACAGATCCTCAATAAGACTCCCCACTGGCTTAGCTATAGAGTTGAGTCATCAGCCAGGGTTCCAAGCCAAGTCCTCCCATCACTCTCTTTGTCCAACTAGTGCTTTGTGTCCCTGCCCAAGTACATGACACACACACACACACACACACACACACACACACACACACACACACACACACACACACACACACACACACACACACACACACCTGGGAAAGTCTGGCACAGGTTTGCTAGGTATGCCCCCTTCTGCCCAGACCATAAGGTAGTTAGCACTGCCACCAGAACCCCTTATCAGCTACTTTAAGGCCCTTCCCAAAGGGTGACCAATCTTACTGTGTAATGTTACTATTATCCAAATGGTAAGTGTGACCAATACTTTCAAGGATATTTAGGAGTGGCCTGTACAGTGTCACCAAATACATATGCAAGTACTCTAAGAGCTTAAATATCTCTAAACAAACCAGCCACAATTAAAAGTTTTAAATATATTTAATAATAAATAATAAAAGAACAAGACAATATTCAATAAATCAACACAATGACTACAAAGTTCAGAATCACAGGAAATATTTTAAAACAACATTGCAGGACAGTCTCAGATAAGTACAGAAAACATCTGAACTAATCTTTACTAAATTCCTATCTATATCTAAGGGATATTACTGCAATCTAGTTACTTACAATTAGCAAGGCAAGTGCTGAAGAGAGGATGTTATCAGATCCAAAGACAAATACAAAATGCACACTCTGAGAGCTGCTGGGCCAGCTAGTTGACATCACTCTTTGTCACCTGCCTTCAGTTCCCAGGCTAACAGAAAACAACATCTCTGTGTCAGAAATACATATCTCTCAGAAGTCTGCCTAGAACTGGAAGTCGTAAAACAGTTAAACACTTTTACATTTTAAATCTAGTAATTATTTCTGTTTCAAGAAAATAGAAAACCCTCTAGCTCTAGACATCCTGTCTCTTTGCATTAACTAACTTTTATAGCACAGTCGTAAACAATTTCGACTTATTTTCTTGAAGTTTTGCAAGTTAACTCTGTATGTTCCAACTTCTACCATTAAAACACACATCTGCATAGTTATATAGTTTATACACATCTCTGCCCTCTTTCAGCAGGGTACACTGTGGTTACATTCTTGAAGCTCAGTATCTAACATACAGTTCAACACACACTTCTGCACCAGTAGTTTAATATACGCATAACATATAGTTCTCTTACATTTGTAAGACAAGCCTATTGATCATATTAATATTCACAAATGACATATAATCATTTACAAAATTCTGGAAAGCTGGGCTGGCAATGTCACATTTCTATATAAATCATATTAATATTTTTGAGTGACATAAAATTACTTACAAAATTCCAGCTAGCTGGGCTGGCAGAATTTCAATCTGTCACACAAGCATTGAACAAGGATTACTTGAAGGGCTCTGCAAAGTCACACAGATGCATCCAGGCATGCCTCCTGATGTAAGTGCCTGAACCCGGTTGTGAAGCAACAGAAGACTCTGCCTTGGCAGTACTAGTCCCTGAGAGAGATTTTGAGAGTTCCTTGATCAAATCCCTTTGTAATCTGATAAAATATGCCAAGTACTTCAGGGACCTGAGACCAAAGGTCACTGATGCATACACATGCTTCCCGAACATGTCCAGTGCCCTAGACTCCCTGTTAGGGGAATGAACAGAAGAACTCTGTTTCGAGAGTTCTTTCTTGGTGGCTGCTGCCATGACCATAGCATCCACTGGTACTCCTTTGTTGCAAAATTCCCTTCCATTTGGTGGTGCTTGGATCCTATCTGGTCTCTTGGGGATTGGCTCTACAGAATCTGGTTCCTTCCATGCCCACTGAGAGATCAAATCAATGAGGTCATCAGTGGGTAGAGTCACCCAGGAAGTAGATGGGCTAGTACCAAATGCCTCCAGGAATATCAATTACTCGAGAAGGGTTGTCACTAGACCATACACCTCTCTGTTTCAGGATCTCTAAAATGTCTCCAGATGAGATTTGTCAGGTAGTGATCTTGGGGATCCTTCCCCTTCACCAAAATCAGTATTTTTTGTGACTGACTCCTGAAGTGAGTCCAAGTGCCTCCTCTTGCACTTCCTCTTCCTAGGGAGTTCTTTGATGGGATATTACGGAGAAGAATCAGAAGAGATAATTATGCCATGTGGAGTCACCTGGAGACTTTGAGTTGGCTGTCCTTGAGGAGTAGAATGCTGAAGCTCATGACATAAAGACATCTGAGAAACAGAAGGAAGATCCAAAAGGGTAGAGCCATCTCTTCTCTATAAAAGAATACTCTATGTACCACCTCAAAGGCAGAATGTCCCAGAGAGAAGGAAACCTTCAGTGCCAAGAAGGTTTGCCTCTGCATTGATGGTTCCTTCTGACCTGAAGGCAATGCTCCCAAGGCAGGAGTCAGAGCTGCGCTATCAAACGCTGAAGGTCCAAGGGGCAGAGATGGTTCTGACAATTTCAGAATCGACTTTAACCCCTCAGACCTGACAATGAAGCTTCAGGTCCAAGAGTCATCCAGATCTGAAAAGGTCAGAGCTGGTGCACTCAGAGATGACATCGGATCTGAAGAAAACAGTATCTTGGATCTGAAACAGATGGTTCCAGGAGTCTAAGATCCAAGGGCTATGAAACTGAAGGATGGATCAGAGAAGGAGCCAAAATTGGTGGGGTTGTATGAACAGTGGTCTCCAGACCTGTTGGGGTAGGAGCCAGGAGAACTCCCATCTGAATATGTGTCAAAAGAAACTTCATCATTCTGTCTGCAATCCACTTCAGTGAGACTTCTGGATGAATGGGAAGAGGCAATGGAGGGAGATCTACAATTTTCCAGGAAGGGCAATGGGAGCCTAGAGGGAACTGGATCCATGGAAGATGCATATCTTGTCCTTGGTAGAAGTCAGGATTCTGAATGGGGTCAGATCCGAAGAGACGCATTTGGTGTCCGAAGTTGTCGGATCTGAGGATTTTTGTGTCGATGTGAAGTTTTCTGAGTCTTCTTCCATTCACAATAGCAGCAAACAAGATCTGGGAATGAGGAGGGTCTGCTGCATTATGGGTAAGGAAAGAGCTTGAGCGCTTGTAGTATCCATGAGCTGTGAAACAGCAGCCAAGTCACATCTGAGGATCTGATCTGAACCCATATATTGAGGAATAAATGAAAATTAATGTCAGATCTGTTTTTACAACTACAGTAGAAGGTGGTTATTAAATTTGAATAAATGAAAAATATTAGCAAACATATTCAATTCTCAGTTTCTTAAAAGTAATACTTTAATAACCTGCCTGCTTGGCCATGGGTTCTTTGCTTTTACATAAATTTGTGGAGCTGTTTTGGTCTTATTGGTTTTGTGTACTTTATGGCTGAAGGAGCGGGAGCCAGCTCTTTTGCACATACTTTACTTATTTTAATGGAAACTGTGGAGAATGAGGACAACACCCCGGTCACTAGGGGTGAATTTAACAAAGTACTATTACTTTTACAACAACTGGGTTCTAATTCTGGAAGCCAGCCAGACAGGAATACTGCTGTGTTGCCTGGTAACCAACTACAACTCAATGGATCCGGAAATGGGCGTATGGTACGCATGACCAGAACGTTAACAGCCTCAGCAGAAGGAGGAGGAGAGAATGTCATTGGGGCTGCTGACGATCAAGTGAATACTATTCGTTTTGATGTGGGATTGAATAATAACGCTGGAAGGGACAAAATTAACTCCAACCGAGCAGTTAACTTTGATGCCTGGACTGGTAGGCATTTTATTTTTAATGACAGTATACCAGAAAGCAATGAGACTTTCACGGATTCTTTTAAAACTTTTAAAAATAAACTGGGTGATTTAAAACAAATACAGATGGAAATTGACTACTTAAATGAATGTGTGGCTGTGAACAGGGTCCCGAAGGGACTTCAAATATTTAAATACCCTAACAATGTTTTCGTTGACAGTTGGTTGTACAAACAACTGTTAGAACGATTTAATAATATGGGTATTGGTATGCTTAAACCTATGATTAAAGATTACGAAATGTAAAGAGAAATGTTATTGAAAGAGGTTAATGTGTTACACAATAAAATTACTGTGGATTGTTTGTTTGATACTGAGAAGGCTAAATAAGAAAGTGTATTTAGGGACATTGATTTATACTGTGATAAGGTCCTCAATAGGAAAATTAAGATGCTACAATGTGATCTTATTGAATATAGGGAAGGTAGGGCCTATCCCCCCCCCCAAGACACACATAAACATGATTCTCAGTTGGCTAATAATGAGTATGTGGAAGATGTGGAGGTGAATATTAATGAGAACAACAACACTGATCACCCGTTAGATCTACCCCCTGAGGAGAAGCAAAAGGTTAGCCCAGAAACAAGGGCATCCAGGATACATTTTTTCCTACCACCCCCAGGGGAGGGGGGTGCAGATTCAGAGGGAGGGGTTGGAGTTACAATTACAAATAAACCACATACCTTCTGAAGTTTCTGGTAAAGGTTATTTTGAGGATCCTCCCTATGACACACATGAAGGTGAGCCATCTCAATACATGCAGGTGGTAGAATTACTGCAGGTTAACAATGCTATTATCATGACCTATGAGGGTAGGATATGTACCCGCGGGAACTTTAATATTTTTAACTTCATGGATATTGAGATAACTGCTGGACATTTTGATTTGTTCACTAAAAGTTTCCAATTTCCCGGCCTGGATTTTTAGCTAAAACATTGGTAGATTTAAAGTTGTTTATTAGGCAACTGCATTTAAAATTATTATTTAAAGGGCAGGAATACAACAAGCCTGAACTCTGTAGAAAGAGTGTGTTTAACCCCCTACTCAATCCTACACTAAGAATATTTGAGGAAATGGTTGAATATGACATAAGGAATTTAAATTTGAAAAATGACCATGCTAACAATTTCAGTGAAAGTGAGTGAGATCTTTTGAACCATCTCAGAATGAATCACTGTACAGTAACGAAACCGGATAAGGGTGGTGGGGTGGTTTTGATGTATTCTATGGACAATGAGACAGGTATGTACAAAATTTTGAGTGATGAGAAACAATATACTGTTGTTTCTAAAAACTAGATCAATATTGCTTATGCCAAAATCAATTATTTTCTTTTTGATCATTTATTACAGGGGACCATTAATGAGAAACTTTATAACTACTTGCATGTGGAGAATCCCAGGATCCCTAGTATTTTTTGGATACCTAAAACACATAAGGGAATTGAGAATTTGAAATCCAGGCCTACTGTTGCTGGAGGGAGTTCTATTACGGAGCCCCTGGCTATTTTTATTATCAACTGAAGGAATTTGTATTTTCTCTGACTCACATTACCAAGGATTTGTGGGATTTTTTGAAGAGTATTACTAATGATAAGTTTTATAGTGATGTTCTACTGCTCACTATTGTCGTAGTGGAACTATTTCCTAGTATCCCACATGACAAGGACATGGAATGGTTTAGTGAGGTGCTCTTGGAAACAGGTTATCTTAATGGTAATATAAACCAACAAAAAATAGTAAAACCAGCAAGGGGATAAGCGTTCCTGTGAGTAGAACAATATAAAATAGGAAAGTAAAATGCCAGGGCATACACAGGAACACAAATGGCAGATGTTCTCCAATAAAAAGCACAGGTCCAGATATGTAAGCCAAAAAATGTAGGTACGACGTCTCCAAGAGTTAGTATAAAACTTCTTTATTGCACATAAAGTAAGCGCTTTCACCCGTAGGCTTCTTCAGACTATTACACTCCATATAAAAAACAGTTCCTTTATATAACAGGAAGTCACTGCTGATAGGTCAAAAACTTTCCCACACTTTTTCAAATTCCCAGAGCATTTAAAGCTAAACATTCCCAATAAATAAAAAATGATTCAAAAAAGGAACTATACTACAATATATCTCTTAGGACCCTAAAAATACATATATTTGAATACATTATATATATTCAGATAAACAAGACAACATATATATATATATATATATATATATATATATATATATATATATATATATATGTGAAATAATTATGAATGCTTAGTGATGTTTGGACTTGGGCAACTTTCTCTTACGTAAAATGGGCTGTAATTGAACCTTGTCATTAAGACCAGGGGACCTATCTGCTCTACAGCGAATGATCCATCTCAATTCGCATTCCTGTGTATAATTATCAATGTCCCCCCCTCTGACATTAGAAATTGTTCTGTGTATAACACAGAACTTAAAAGAATGGGAAATTCCCATATGCATGACATGTTTAGCCATGGCATTATGTTCGGAGCCTAGACGTATATGGTACACATGCTCTCTAATGCGTTCCCTTAGTTGTCTACAAGTCTTTCCAATATAAAATGCTGTGCAAGATATGCATCTAGCAAGATAGACCACATTGGAGCTCAAGCAGTTCGTCTTGGTGTGAAAGAAATACTCCTGCCCTGTGACAGGATGTATAAAACTCATATCAGTGTCAATGTATTGACACTGATTGCAATCGTTACAAGGAGAGGTGTTATAATCACGGACATCAGGCAAACACTGACTGACCATTATATTATGACACAACATGCGTTTTAGGTTACGCTTATTCTTATAAACAAACTTGGGCACAGGTCCTACGACGTCATTGACATCATTATCAAGTAGGAGGGTATCCCAGTGTTTTCCTATTACCTCTGTAACCTGCTTCACATCTTTAGTAAAATATAAAGGTAACCTTAATTCACTAGTTTTAATAGTTTTAGTGTCATATTTGATCTCATCCCACTCAGAAAAGTAAGGACGTGCCCTTGATTGTCTGAGTTCATTCACTTCAACGACAGTCCTATCAATGTCACTTTCATTATAACATCTCTCAGTTAACCTATGCTTAAGCTCAGATATCTCCTGTGAGAAACCTTCATGTGTAGGATTGAGTCTAGAAGCTCTCATCATCTGGCCTTTTACTACATTGTCGAAAACATACTTAGGGTGCATACTGTGCCTGTGTAACAAGGTGTTTCTATAACAAGCTTTCCTATGAAATGAAGTGTTCAAGAGCCCATTCTCAAGTCTAGTAATATTAACATCTAAAAAAGATATATCTGTAGGGGAAAAACAAAAAGAAAACCTAAGAAACCTCGTCAAACTATTTATAGTATGCACAAATCCCAAGAGGCTGGTTTCATCACCCTTCCAAATCAGGAAAAGGTCATCCATGAATCTTCTATAAAATCCAACATGCTGTTGGAAGCTCCCTAAAGGGAACAACAATTCTTCCTCCCAATCAGCCATTACAATGTTGGCGTAGCTATTGGCACAAGAAGTGCCCATAGCTACGCCATCCTTTTGCAAATAAACATTGTCATCAAAAACAAACAAGTTGTTGGAGAGCACCGTTTCCAAAAATAATGCTAGAAGATCTATAGTCTTATCATCCAACTCTGACCTATTCTTCAAATAATGTTGTACTCTAACCACACCTAAATCATTAGGTATAACAGTAAACAAACTGGTAACATCTAGAGTAACAAGAATGTAATCTTCATCATCACTCAAGGTCCGAGTATAATCATACAAGTCCAAAAGAAAATGTTTACTATCCTTCAGAATGAAATGATTCACATCAACTACGGGCCTAAGATAATGCTCTAGAAATATGGAGAATGGTTCAGTAAGCCACCCCTGTCCAGCAACTATGGGTCGCATGGGTGGCTTATTCATGGATTTATGGACCTTAGGTAGTCCTTGTATCACTGGTATTAGTGGATTACTAACTTTCAGATACTTAAATAAGGTCCAAGTGATATTATGACTCTTAATCAAGTCATCCAACATATCATATACTTGAAAGACTTTATTACTGACTTCATCCATGTTAATTTTCTCATAGAATCCAGTTGAAACTGGACTTCGGTAATGAAGAAAGAGAACACATAGGGACGCAGGCAGGTATGTTTCGCCCTAACAGTGTTTATACACCGTTGTTACACCCTTTATTAGATACATTCTCTAAGTTAGTAGAAAATGATTTATACAAGTACTATAATGAGGGAAGAGGTCAGAAAATTAGAGGTCGGAGGCACAACTTGACCTTTCAACAGAGAAGAGCACTCTCTGACTTAAGGAAGGATGAATCTATAGTCATTAGACCAGCTAATAAGGGTGGTCCTATTGTATTGATGGACCGCGTAGATTATTTTGAAGGTATGAAGAGTATGTTGGGCGATGAGTTGTTCTATGAGAAAATTAATATGGATGAAGTCAGTAATAAAGTCTTTCAAGTATATGATATGTTGGATGACTTGATTAAGAGTCATAATATCACTTGGACCTTATTTAAGTATCTGAAAGTTAGTAATCCGCTAATACCAGTGATACAAGGACTACCTAAGGTCCATAAATCCATGAATAAGCCACCCATGCGACCCATAGTTGCTGGACAGGGGTGGCTTACTGAACCATTCTCCATATTTCTAGAGCATTATCTTAGGCCCGTAGTTGATGTGAATCATTTCATTCTGAAGGATAGTAAACATTTTCTTTTGGACTTGTATGATTATACTTGGACCTTGAGTGATGATGAAGATTACATTCTTGTTACTCTAGATGTTACCAGTTTGTTTACTGTTATACCTAATGATTTAGGTGTGGTTAGAGTACAACATTATTTGAAGAATAGGTCAGAGTTGGATGATAAGACTATAGATCTTCTATTATTATTTTTGGAAACGGTGCTCTCCAACAACTTGTTTGTTTTTGATGACAATGTTTATTTGCAAAAGGATGGCGTAGCTATGGGCACTTCTTGTGCCAATAGCTATGCCAACATTGTAATGGCTGATTGGGAGGAAGAATTGTTGTTCCCTTTAGGGAGCTTCCAACAGCATGTTGGATTTTATAGAAGATTCGTAGATGACCTTTTCCTGATTTGGAAGGGTGATGAAACCAGCCTCTTGGGATTTGTGCATACTATAAATAGTTTGACGAGGTTTCTTAGGTTTTCTTTTTGTTTTTCCCCTACAGATATATCTTTTTTGGATGTTAATATTACTAGACTTGAGAATGGGCTCTTGAACACTTCAGTTCATAGGAAAGCTTGTTATAGAAACACCTTGTTACACAGGCACAGTATGCACCCTAAGTATGTTTTCGACAATGTAGTAAAAGGCCAGATGATGAGAGCTTCTAGACTCAATCCTACACATGAAGGTTTCTCACAGGAGATATCTGAGCTTAAGCATAGGTTAACTGAGAGATGTTATAATGAAAGTGACATTGATAGGACTGTCGTTGAAGTGAATGAACTCAGACAATCAAGGGCACGTTCTTACTTTTCTGAGTGGGATGAGATCAAATATGACACTAAAACTATTAAAACTAGTGAATTAAGGTTACCTTTATATTTTACTAAAGATGTGAAGCAGGTTACAGAGGTAATAGGAAAACACTGGGATACCCTCCTACTTGATAATGATGTCAATGACGTCGTAGGACCTGTGCCCAAGTTTGTTTATAAGAATAAGCGTAACCTAAAATGCATGTTGTGTCATAATATAATGGTCAGTCAGTGTTTGCCTGATGTCCGTGATTATAACACCTCTCCTTGTAACGATTGCAATCAGTGTCAATACATTGACACTGATATGAGTTTTATACATCCTGTCACTGGGCAGGAGTATTTCTTTCACACCAAGACGAACTGCTTGAGCTCCAATGTGGTCTATCTTGCTAGATGCATATCTTGCACAGCATTTTATATTGGAAAGACTTGTAGACAACTAAGGGAACGCATTAGAGAGCATGTGTACCATATACGTCTAGGCTCCGAACATAATGCCTTGGCTAAACATGTCATGCGTATGGGAATTTCCCATTCTTTTAAGTTCTGTGTTATACACAGAACAATTTCTAATATCAGAGGGGGGGACATTGATAATTATACACAGGAATGCGAATTGAGATGGATCATTCGCTGTAGAGCAGATAGGTCCCCTGGTCTTAATGACAAGGTTCAATTACAGCCCATGTTACGTAAGAGAAAGTTGCCCAAGTCCAAACATCACTAAGCATTCATAATTATTTCACATATATATATATATGTTTTTATTCCATTTTATTATTGTCTTGTTTATCTGAATATATATAATGTATTCAAATATATGTATTTTTAGGGTCCTAAGATATATATTGTAGTATAGTTCCTTTTTTGAATCATTTTTTATTTATTGGGAATGTTTAGCTTTAAATGCTCTGGGAATTTGAAAAAGTGTGGGAAAGTTTTTGACCTATCAGCAGTGACTTCCTGTTATATAAAGGAACTGTTTTTTATATGGAGTGTAATAGTCTGAAGAAGCCTACGGGTGAAAGCGCTTACTTTATGTGCAATAAAGAAGTTTTATACTAACTCTTGGAGACGTCGTACCTACATTTTTTGGCTTACATATCTGGACCTGTGCTTTTTATTGGAGAACATTTGCCATTTGTGTTCCTGTGTATGCCCTGGCATTTTACTTTCCTATTTTAATGGTAATATGATTAATTTGATTTTGGAATTTATGGACACTGTATTGAACAATAATTTTGTACATTTTAATGGAGAATTCTATAAGCAGAATAAAGGGGTGGCCATGTGGCCTGTGCCCCCCCTTATGCTAACTAAATACTAAATACTTGGAACAAACTTCCAAGAGAAATTACATCCCTTACTAACATGAACCTTTTCAAAAAACAATTGAAAATCTTCATTAAAAACAAATGGACCTGCCCCTGCTCCAATCCTGACTGATATTATTTTCTCCCTTACTCTAAATACGTATCCACTAAAAACATTTTTTCTGGTACTTCTCTATCCCCTACAATTTTTTTCTCTTTGAATCGATTAATTTTTTTTCTTTTTTCCTTTTTACTGTGCTACATAAACTCATGTACATTAAATGTTTTTGTTTATTTTTTATACAACTGGATAATACTAATATGTTTTTTTACTATTTGTAACTTTAAAAATGTTGCTAAAACATATTACTAATCAGTTTCATACTTATGTAATTGTATTGTGTTTTTTTTGCCACTGTTTTTTTTTTTTTTTTTGTAGACTCTATGTATAATCATTTTTTTTTCTCTGAGCTTTTCTCCTCGGGCCTCTACTGAAAATGGACATATATCCAGTTAGACTAGCCCTGTCAACAAATGTAAAATACACAAATAAAATAAAATAAATAACTATGTCCTTTATTATTGGGAGAAGAAATACATTTTTGACACAGAATGGAATAATTATATTTCTTTCTATACCCGTTACCTTGATGGCATCTGTCTTTTTTGGTTGGGATCGGAAGAATCCCTTCATGAGTTCCTGGTTTACATCAATAATACATGGGAATTTTTAAAATTTACCCACTCCCTATCTAATGTTAAGATTGATTATCTGGACGTTACAGTATATAAGGATTACAGCAATCAGTGTTTTCACTCCAAATTGTTTAGAAAAAGTACCTTTTCTAATTCTTACATTCACTTTGACAGCAGACACCCATTTTATCAAAAGAAGGGGATTGTAAAAGGACAATATATCAGGGCCTCTA